>NC_056737.1:1283410670-1283643170 GCF_019279795.1 Protopterus annectens
AAGGATAAGGTCTGATCTAATAATTCAACATGATTATTAAAGGTAAGATCTGATCTAATAATTCTAAATGTTTATTAACAAACTAAAACAATGAGTAAAAAGGTCACACAAGCAAACCAATCAGTACAGACTAAAAGAAAAATCTAGCCAAGCTAGAGTTTCTACTGTGGAAATTCCTTAAACCTCCTGTATTATATTAACTGCACATGGGATATATGCAAATGGCCCTTTAAGGACATCAGGTGTTTTCAGCTATATGGCAGTCCTTCTTTTTAAGTCTGTTATGGACAAATTCAGGCCAATAAAGCCAAACCCCACTACCTGTGGACATGCACGTTTCAGCCTTCTTATGACCTCACCAGCACAGCATAAGTAGGCAGTTTACAAATTTTTAGAAACACAGGGTTGTCTTACCCAGTTGATGTCCATAACCACAAAGGTTCTGCAAAATATCCAAACTAACAAACTAAAACAATGAGTTGTTTTAGTTTGTTAGTTGGGATATTTTGCAGACACATGTTGCTGTGATGCAAAAAATGCAGTAATAGCAAAATCATAAAAATATCAGGGTACTGCCACAAATGCATGGAAGAAACATACTGCAGTATAACAATGTAATAAATACATTACTAGCAAAAACACATGCTACTACTAAATACTGTAGTATAACAATGTGATAAATGCATTACTAGCAAAACACATGCTACTACTAAATACTGTAGTATAACAATGTAATAAATACTTTACTAGGAAAAACACATGCTACTACTAAATACTGTAGTATAACAATGTAGTAGACACATTACTAGGAAAAACACATGCTACTAGTAAATACTGTAGTATAACAATGTAATAAATACATTACTAGGAAAAACACATGCTACTACTAAATACTGTAGTATAACAATGTAATAAATACATTCTAGCAAAAACACATGCTACTACTAAATACTGTAGTATAACAATGTAATAAATGCATTACTAGCAAAACACATGCTACTACTAAATACTGTAGTATAACAATGTAATAAATACTTCACTAGCAAAACACATGCTACTACTAAATACTGTAGTATAACAATGTAATAAATGCATTACTAACAAAACACATGCTACTACTATGTAATAAATGTCATACTAACAAAAACCTGAAATGACATGCGATTGCAGTAAGAGCAAAATCATGAAATGTCATCCTGCAACCAAGTAATAGCAAAAACATGAAATGCCACACTATAACATACCTCTGAACTGTCATAGGTTCATAGGTGTGTACTAGGCTAATGGCCCTGGAGCCTTTACAAGCCTAGCCCATAGGATTAACCTGGCATTGTTCCACCTGACAACAGTTCCTAGTGTTTCTGTCGAGTAGAGCAGAGTCCCTGATTTTTCACAATGTCCCTGAATTTGCTTCATAGTTTTGGTCTGTTTCTTATAAAATTTGTTGTTTTCTAGCAAATCTTGGAAGATTGCATTCACTAAATAATGATAGACATCTCCTATGCATATTACATAAATATATTGTCCTGCTTATTTGGTTAGTAAAGCATATTTTATTTTTGATATACATCTATATATACATACATACATATATATATATATATATATATATACACACACACACACACACACACACACACACACACACACACACATGCACACACATATTATTTTCTCTCCTTCCAAATTTCTTGCCATACAGTTGGAAATTTTTTCTTATGCTATATCTCTTTGCAAAAGCTGTATACCAACGATGTCACTATGTGTATTCCTTGCTAGTCTGCCATATCATTACAAATTGATGGCATTATTTGTATAACTGTGTATACTGCTTGTTTTGGTTGATTAATTGATACCATGTTGTTACATTTTAATGTCGTGTATTGTTATCACTTTGTTAGCTCAGGTGGTAACTAAAAATGATCACTGGACCCAGTCTGACTACTGGATAAGCAAAAGAACTGAATAAATAATGACCAAAAAGTGCTGGAGAAAGACTGTTTATATTGTGTTACTTTAAAAGTTAGTAAAAAATGATAAAGTTTTCAGTGAAATGACTAAGGCAGGAAGTATATGTGTGTATATTTTATATATATATATATATATATATATATATATATATATATATATATTTTTTTTTTTTTCCCTTCTTCTGTGACATCAACATTCAGTGTTAGATTTGGAACATACAGTTTAATATTCATGGTCCTTTGCAAAGTATGCAAGATGAGCGCAAGATGGTTTGTTAAGTTAGATGATTATGCATCAATAAAGGAAATTTTAAAAAAGTGAAGCAATGGCTGATCCTAGTCCTCTGCATTCCCATTACCTATTGCTATCTGGTTGACTTGTCACCTGTACTACAAATTGTACTGCTCATAACATGAGAGCTTTGACATTTGGCTTTTTCTATAATGGAGGATAGGCAGCAGGAAGTGCGTAGCATATTCCATTTTTTAAAAAAATGTTCCATAGTTTTGCATCTATATAGTGATTCTTCTCTGCTCATTCAAAATTAAATTATCCTGTCCATCCCACAGACACAGTGGCATAGAACAGACTTTCTGCTTGACAGTAGACATCTAGAAGATCTCATCTATGTTGCTTGCTGCCCATGAATGAAAGGTTGGACCCAGACACAAGTAATGAAATTAAGTGGCATTATTTCTTTTTGAAGTAGAAATTATCTTAATGTCCTCTAACTTCCTTTAATAATTAATTGTAGCCAGGTAAACAACCAAGCAGTGCACTTTTTGTAGCCTGAGGATGTCAGCCACTGTTTATGATCATATGTCTGAAAATGTGATTTTGATGCTAGCATTCCTGCAGCTCATGATTCCTGTGTCCCTCTTAATAGTACCTTAGAAATAAGCATACTCAGACTCACTTCACAGAATGGAACCCTATGACCCAACGGAAGTATGACTGGTTGCCCTTGTGATAGCTGGCCAAATAACACACATACTTCTGAAAGCCTCTTATTAGGTTATTACAACATTCTCATTAATTGCATGACAACAAATAAACCACAACACACTGTTCCCAGAATAAACAATGAAGCATTTAATGGCTTAACCATGAATGGGTTGCTGTGTTCTGGGGCGTCGGTATAATTTGTTGCTGTCTCTTGCATGCTGCAGAAACACAGGGGCATGGTAGTTATGTTCTTTTACTTGTTCTGTTTGTATATACTATTGATTTGCCACACAGTACTCTAAATTAAGTGCCAAATATTGCTATTCAGATATGTTTCTTTAAATTTGCAAATGCTGTTCGTATATGAGAACCATGGAGGTCTGGAGGCATTTTAGGTTGACAGTTAGGGTCTACATGTTGCAGGGATATTCTTTAGGTTGGTAACATTAGAGGTTATGGCATGCCTTGAGATTTTGTTTCTACTTAAATGGAGAGCTATTGTTTTAGTCATGTGGGAAACTAATTATTTACTGCATTGATAGATGACTTTTCATTACTGCTGATTATGTATTTGAGGCTGATATCCAGTTACATTGTTTCAGTGAATATATCCAGCTTAATAGTCAAAGCAAATACACCAAATATGCTATTTGAAATGCAATAATTTTAATATAGGTTAAGGTCTTATCTGTTAACATTTATAGATTTCTTCAGAGTCTGCAGTTCAAGTGGCATGTCTGGTATATTTGCTTTGTTTATTTGTCTGGTTTTATACTCCTTAAATTTAGCCAGCTTACTGAATAGTGTATTAGCTCATTAATATGTGTTGAGGGGTGCCAGCTTCTTTTCTTGGTTATTATACTTACAGAAACATATACAGTACACAAGTACTTCTACATGGCACTTTTTTTACATGTGATCATGTGATTTGTGGTGGCTTTGTTTGTTGCTCAGGTTTAATAACAATGAGTAAGTTACTGAGCCAGAAAAAATGACAGTAATAAAGGTATGATACTACAGTCTGAAAATAGGCAGCTGGGACATTTAACACAAAAGTAAGCATTCATTTGGTCAGTATCATCATTAATTTTATTTTTTTCAGAGCCTTACTGAACACTCACAGAACTGTGAGAATTCAAGATTCTGCAGCTGTAAGCCATTTCATGAAAGTTTGCATTGTTTTCTTTCTTTCTTTCTTTCTTTCTTTCTTTCTTTCTTTCTTTCTTTCTTTCTTTCTTTCTTCTCTTTCTTCCTTTAATGACAGCCAAGAGCTAGGCTATTGATCTAAGGAATGTTTAGAAGCCAAGTCATGCATTCCCTTGAAATTTTTAGCCCTTATATTTTAAGAATGAATAACTTAGCAATGAGCAAAATATTTACATGTTGACACTATCCATGAGGGACAAGAGTTATAAACCATGGGAGAATTTGTGGTTACCCATCCATTTGTCCATATTACATTTGAAACATGTAAGAGAAGTACTTTGGTTTACTTGGAGAGGAAGAAAATTTCAAAGAGGTTATATTCTCTGTGATACAGGTCTATTCCCTGAAGATGTTCTGTTTATGTGGCAAAGCAGATTTAGATCTCTGAAATGAGTGTTTATACTCCCATTGGATTTGTGGACATGCAGTATGTCTAACAGTATAGGGTCTGAGGGTCTCTGGTCACTCTTCAGCAGTCTGCATGACACCGAGAACAGGGACATAACTCTGAGCTGGTCTACATAATTTTCTTTATAATTTACACCCTTGATTTTCTTAGTAAGAAAGCATTGTGGGCATTCAAGTTATCCATCAAAGCAATACTTAAAGAGAGAGCTAATAGATTTTAAGCTGTCCTATTTTGATTTAGCACTGTTGGAATTGCACTCAGAAAGTAAACTGTAATTGTGCTTTCTTCATATTTTTAATAATAATATATTCAATAAGAAGTCAGGCACTGCAGCCCAAAAGTCTAACTTCCTGTGTGAAGTAGTAAGTAAGATGAAATTCAAGCACAGGCACAGGAATGCTGGTCGGCAGAGTAAAGCAATCCACATATACTGTTCTCAATGGAGTATCAACTGAATTGTTACAAGGCAGTTTTCACTTCACCATAAACGGAAACGGACTGCAGATATAATAACTTCTTGTTTATTTATCATAAAAACAAATGTGGCAAGTGCTTTCACCTGACTGGGCTTCTTCAAGCTAAAAAAGTAATAAATGCAAAGTACCCAATAAATACTCTCTTAACCATGACATCACATCCTATAAATGAATTAAATATTCAAATACAGAAATATTTATACAAATGATAATATCACCAACAGAGTATAACAGGGGACATTCAATGCAAAATATATGTAAAATGCATTTCATTTACTACAATTAAAAACATAACTAAATAATTCAATTAAAAACACTAAAATCCTAAAGATAAGCATAAACACATGTATCGCACTGACTAAATAAATAGATGTAGTAGCTCATCAAATTTAATTCATGCTATACCCTAAGTCTCCTTCCCTTCAACCTGGGTCTCAAAGGTACCCTGTCATTCAGGCCGGGCATCCTGTCTGCTCTCAGCCTGATAATCCACTTAGTTTCACTCTGTTCTATAAAATTCATAACATCACCTCTCCTAATGGTGGGTTTATTAACTTGTATCACAAGAAATTTAAATGTGTGTTCCACAGACATTTCCAAAACATGTTCTGAGAGGGCATTTGTAACTGATTTAACCTGAATATTATATTGGTGCTCTCTGATTCTATCCTCTTGCCAAAACAAGCACAGAGCTTCCTAAAAAAAAACAACAACAGGCTTTGGCCAAGACGTCAGAGTATATTAAATTTTTGTGGATATCTGGCTTGTCATCCCTTTGCTTCATTCTTCAGTCTGTGGTCTATATAAAAAAACAAACCGCCCCGGGGAATCCAAACATAAACAGGTTGCACAACAAAAGAAAAAAGTCATAGCGAAGATTAGGAAGTGCTATCCCCAGCATGCTAAAAACACTCATTAATCTAAACAAACAACTAACAGGGCAATTTAAGTCTAATAAAGCTAAATTTGAGGAAACTATAGCTTACCAGGCAAAGTACAGCAAAGAAAGCCTTCTATAGCTATGTACAAAACCTCAAAGACAGCACACAGCAATGTGCAGAACTAGTTGTAAATAAACCCACCTATGTGAAAGAGGATATAGCAAAACTGCTGGCTGACAAATTCAGTTCCAACCCTCCCAGCTGCCTAACAAGAAATGCCATCAACCCCCCCCCCCTATAACTAGGGAACAGGTCCTTGATGCACTCCCTAAGGCCAACACCACTGAATCGATGAGCCCTGCTAATATCCCAAAATGCCTCCTAAACAGCCTGAAACATGACCTGTGAGGACCACTGAAGTCACTGTTTAACTATAGTCTCCAGAGAGGCTTTCTGCCACGTGATGGAGAACTGCAACAGTCATCCCTCTGTACAAGGGTGGGCCATCAACAGACCATGGGAACTACAGATCCATAAGTCTGACTAGTGCCTTATGCAATACCCTTGAAAGCATTGTCATGGAAATTATTAATAAGGACATAGAAAACCTTCAAACACTGGATCCAACTCAGTTTGGTTTCATCAAGGGTGGATCATGCTTAATCTACCTTGTAGACTTCTTTGAGAAAGTCACAAAAGCATTGGATGAGGAAAAAGCTGTGCATATTGCCTACCTTGACCTGGCTAAGGCATTTGCTACAACACTCCACTTGGGCATTGTAAACAAATACAGTGATATAGGCATAAACCTCTATGTTATGAACTCGACAGCCATCTGTTCCTCAGATAGGATACAGGAAGAGGGAGAGGGGAAATCACCTCCACAAAGAGGCCAGTCATTAGTGGAGACTCTCATGGAATTGTGTTGCATCCACTCCTTTTTGGCACCTACTTCTCAGAGGTCAAGGTTAATGTCAAAGCCATTTGGCTGACCAAGTTTCAGATGATTGCAAACTATGAGGAGTCATAGACTCCCCCCCCCACCGAACAAGACACTAACATTCTACAGGAAGGACTAACAGACAATATCTGGTGACAAAGCCAGGGCTTAAAACTCAATACCTTTTGAGAAGTCAGCCACCGTAGGAAATTACCTCATTGGTAACACACCCCCTAAAAGTAGAACCAGTTGTCAGGAATTTGGGTACATATATAGATAGTATCCTGGCTTTCAACCAACGTGTGTCTAAGGTAGTAAGGAAATCATTCTATGTTGTTGAATTTATAAGCAAGGACATGGCATATAGGTCCAGGGATATTATCATTCTACTGCACTTGGCCCTCATCAGGCCCGTCATTCAGTATGTAGCTGGCCAGGCACATGCAATAAATAAAACATCCTCTGCGATTCATCACAAAAAGAATACAGAATGAAAACAGCATGTCTATTCTGATTGTCTCAAAGCCCTATCTTTACACTCTGTTTGCTACAGATTGTTGAAAGATGAACTATGCCTCATGCAAGGCATCCTTGGATCCAACTTTGATAGACTTTTTGCATATCCACAAAATGAAGAGCATCAGAATTACTCAATCTAGGGATTTAAACTTTTCTTTCAACATAAATAGGACATGTTGTAGGAACAGGTACGTGTCTCAGGGAACTCTCCTTCCTGGAACAGGGTTCCCATCCATGTGAAGCAGACCTGTTCTCTAACTCTGTTCAAGAGAATCCTGGACCAGTGGATGGGAAATTGTAAATACACACCTGGTCTAGCACTTATATCTCTAAAGGACAAAAGTGGCATGCAAATCTTGCCCTAGCTTAAATTTACCCCTTAAAATAATCTCTACAATTTGCAGGATACAGTTGGGATGAATGGTTCAGTTTATAAAGCCCCAGTGGTCATAAGCCTATTATACAGCTATGGACCTATGGACGTATAGGTAGTTTTTGATCCTTTCAAATGTCTCTTCTTGTTCATTTTTCCATTTCCAGGCTACATCTTACCCTGGCAGCTTTTTATAGAAGCAGTTGTTTCCGACATAAATGAATATTTTGTAGAAACCACTGTAATACTTCCTTGTTTTCTAACCTTAACATTTGCACAATAGCTTCGACTTTTTTGTTGTTTGGAACAAGATTCAGACCCCCTTAAACTGGAGTGTGATGTAACTTAGACTTGTCCCTCTGCTTTTACATTTGGTCTTATTTAACTTTAAAGTATGTGGTCTCACTCTATTCATCAACTGCATAAGTCTCTGCTCATACACTGCACGATAATAGATATTCATTTTTTTTTCATTTTCTGCATGTAAAGACAACAGATGTATGCTTATTCGGCAACATCTTTTAGATTTAATACTGTGATGTGAATGCAACTGCAAGGACTTGAAACTAAAATGTTTTTTCTCCAAGTCTAACAGCAGGCATAGTTTTTCCATTACATTGTTTATATGTTATATGAAGAGATAGTTGTCCTCAGCCTTAAGGCAGAGGACTGATTTCACTTCCTTGTCATTTGAGAAAAATAAAAAAAAAAGAAAAACACTTAAGCATTATAGTATTAAGCAGCAGTAATAAACACTCCAAAACTTCAGATATTAATTCCTCTTCTATGAAGGTACTGAAGAAATAATCTCAAATAAGCTTAGTCACTGGAATAACTCAGATTTAATTTATTATAAACACTTTCATCCACCAGCTGGAGTTCATAGGTTCATAGGTTCATACTAGGCTATCTGCCCTAGGGCATTTATAAGCCTAGCCAGAGTGTGTTTGGCTTTCGCCACCCATTTTAAATTAATTTTGCTATGCCCTTTTTCAAGGTTAGTATACTGTGCCTCTGTCTAACAGTGACACAGAAGTGATACCGGTAAACCTCGATCTCCCATCCACTCATCAAGATTCCTCTTGAAGAGAGTCAATGAGGGACTCTGCCTAACCTGGACTGGGATTTTATTCCAGAGTGAAGGGAGCCTCTGGGTTATGAATATGTCCCTCCAGCATGTCCTATTTATTTCAGTGCTGAGGTTCAAGTCTCTCGAGCGCATAGCTCGATGGGATTTGGATTTTCTGAGGTGCAGCATGTCCATTAATTCTGGGTTGGACATGGCTTTATACGTCAGGCACAGATCGCCTCTGAGCAGGCGGTATGCCACTGAGTAGAGCTGGAGTTTCTTTAACCGGGTGGCATATGGCATCTGTTTGAGCCCTTTGATCCTCTTGGTGAGGTACTTTTGGGGTTTTTCCAGTTGCTGCAGGTGTCTGGTAAGGTACATCCCAAAGGGGCATTGTACTCAATTATGGGCCTGATGAGGGATGAGTAAAGAGGCAAGATGACCTCCACTGATCTAGATGTGAATCCCTTCGTGATTAGGTGGGCTATATAAAATGTTTTTCTAACCACTTTGGCCACGTGGTTGTCAAATGAGATCATCAGATCAACGTTTCAATAACAGCTTTAACCCATAGCAAACTAATATATATATATATATATATATATATATATATATATATATGTATATGTATATATATATATATATATATATATATATATATATATATATATATATATATATATATAGATACATAAAAAGCACAATACATTTTAAAACATGATTGACAACCTCATACATAGTAATGAGCCTAGCCTACAGCTAAAAGCCAGGCTGATGTAACACAAGTCATTTTTACAATCCAAACAAAAAATAAGAAACAGAAAGTACTAATAAAACAAAATCCAAATAAAGCAAAGTGCAAAACTAGTAATTTACTCATAGTAAGTCTCCATACAGGAACAAAGTGTCGCTAAACTCCCTTCACTAACAGCTATTTAACACCAAGGTGACAGCAAGATCCTTCCAAAAGCAGTAATAAACTAAAAAAAATAGAGACAAACAATAAAAATCAGAGAACTGAAGTGGTGTGTGTGTGTGTGTGTGTGTGTGTGTGTGTGTGTGTGTGTGTGTGTGTGTGTGTGTGTGTGTGTGTGTGTGTGTGTGTGTGTGTGTGTGTGTTTGTGTGCGTGCGTGTGTGACAACAAGCACATGAATCAAGAAAACAGTGCCCACTATAGTAACCTTGGAAACGTGCAATATAAAGAAATATCATGGATAAAAATATGAGCAAAATAAAAACTGTAATCATAAGTGTATTAAAACAAACAAAAAAAAAGTGCTTTCACCCTTAGGGCTTCATCAGATCAATTTTAAAACTGAGCATCCATAAAATTAATCAAACACTAAAAATGTGGGGAAAAAAACAATCGGTAAAACTGTGTGGAAAAATGCAAATGACTATGCATATATATATATATATATATATATATATATATATATATATATATATATATATATATATATATATATATATATATTGTAGCAGAAAAAAAGTAGAAACTAATAAACATACAGGCATAAGAATTGTCCAGGAAAAGTGAAGAAAGGAGCAAACGCCATGAAAAAACCCTTAATAAAATGATTTGTGGTTCAGTTTCCTAAGCTTAAGAATCAATTTAATTGAACAAGCAATATCACATCCAGGCAGGTTTTAGGTGTTAAGGCAAATTTGCCATTCCAGCTCATTCTTTTTCAAGAATGGCATTACAGCTCCCCTCGAGTGAATTGGTGATTCAGTCCTGTGCTTTGCAAGATGATTCTTTATTAACCTATTTCTAATTTCAGATGAGTGTTGGGCTATCTTCCTTTTAAACTTAGAAACAATCTTCCCTATGTAAAAACTTGACACCTGGAGCACTGGGCTCTGTAAGCAATCTTTTCACTGTTACAGTTCCCAGCCACCTTACTGTTATGTTTCATAGCTGTACTGGGGCAGATGAAAGAAATCTCTGCAGCTCACAAACTTGAAAAAGGTAAAGAAAGGGGGCCCGCATTTAAATGTACCACTCCTCGCCATACTGTCCTTGGTGAATGTTACTTCTAAATAAAACCTAATCCCCCGGATTTACTAATCTTCCATGTAAGACTAGATTAGTCTTACACAGAAGTGCCAGTGTAAGAGTATGATGGCAGTGCACCATGCATATTAATCAGGGTGCGCTGCCTCAACTCTAAAGCTTACACGGAGCATGGATGAGTGTAGCGGGCATGTCGCACTGCCGAGCAGTCCAAAAATCCACGCCCCTGCAATGTAGAAACGCCACAATTTCCAGTTACATGAGCGAATCCGCTCACATGTGTACAATGTAACACTACACTCCCCATATGTTAAACAACTTACAAAATTAAAAATAATAGTGATTTTTTTTTTCTTCCGATATAGCTGCCCGTAGTTGTGTGGGTTTGCACAGGTTTGCCCATTACTTAACCACAGTTAGCAGCTTAGACACCAGAAGAGGATAATAAGAAAAATATATGTAAATTTAGAAACATAGTGATAGCGTAGTGAATAGAGCCTTCACCCAAAGAAGAGGTATTCCCAGTTCGAGTCCCACTACTGCACATTCCATTTTCTGTGGGAAATCTGTATACAAAAATATTTCCTGACATTTTTTATGTATAAGTTTTGTAAAAAACATTGAAATGTTAAATGTAGTAGTGAACTAATTATATATATATATATATATGAAGGTGAAATGGTTATGCATTCTGAGGCATGAGTACCCTATTTTAAGCAATATAAAGCACTGCTAAGCACATTTTTACCATTATTGAGCATATTTAAATACAATTTCGCGTAGCTGTGCACCGCGCTAACCAGATAAACTGCAACGTATTTGAGCGTAGCTGCATACCACGCTAACCAGTGCAACGTCGGCCAATGTCGGGCAACGTCGAGCAACAGTGAGCAACATTGGGCAAAATCGGGCAAAGTCGAGCAAAGTCAGGTAAACACGCTCACATCTGCCTTACTGTTCCTTAACCAGTCAGGTCTGCCCAGCAGGAAAATAAAATGCAGTGACAGGGCTAACTCAGGATACTGTGCACTATAGTCACAGTATGTAACCACTAAGCCATGACAGCATTTCATAACCATGCACTTTCAACAGACACATATCTATCAAAGGAATTTTAAACATTGCCAACATCAGCTAAGCAGGCGTGCCTACGGGTGAGTTTTTCCAAAATGAGGCATATTTAAGCTCCAAAGGTGGGAATACTTGCTATAAATGGTTGTAGCTTCCTTGTGCAGTCAGCATGGCTGGTGTTGGTGAAGGCACTCGATTTAGAGAGCAACACTGGGGCATCCAGGAGTCCAAAATTATGGTTTGGCTCCTCGTCCACAATCATGAGGAAAGACTCCTGTGGGGCCAGTACCAGGGTACCCAATATAAAACGGAGACCTGGAACAGTCTTGCCCATGATCTCACCAGTGCCACTGGTGTTCTTCAGACTGGTGAGCAGATGAGGCACCATTATTCTAACCTGAAGCGACGTAGGGAGGATCAACTGGACCAGTGGATCCAGGAATTCTGTACGATGCCTAATGCCCCAGTACTGACTAAGTAGCCATTGTATTAAGTAGTTAAGAATTGCTATGCTTGTCTATACTATGGATAGGTATGTCTCAATATCACTGCATTTACTTCACAGCTGCAGGTGACCGGGCTATGAACCTGCAAGCCCATGAAGATAGGCTGCAAAGGCTGTGTCATGAGGCAGGTTAGTAACTATTCTGCATGTACTGTTATATAAAATAAATGAGAGAGCCTTCAAAAAGTCTTTTAAGCCAATAAATAAAGGTGTAATAATCCTTTAATAAATGTATGATTCATGGAGTGCGGCTGTATCATTTTCTTTAATATGTTGTTGTACTGTTGCATTCTACAAATAGTAGTGCTGTATTAAGCAGTGTCAACCCACACTTGGGTAGGCCCATATAACGTGGATGAAGGGAGTGCCAGTAGCTTGTTTGCATATGTACAGCCCGCAACTGTTGGTTCATGGCCAGCATGTACAGGTTAATCTGGCACATGGGTAGCTTGGTATTGTGTTCCCCAGAAATGTCAGTGTGCTGCCAGAAATGTAGGGAGTTGTTAACATATAACTGATACTTTCACCTGAACATATCTAGATAATTATATGAAAGTAGATCTGTCAGTGTACCATCTTAGCAGTAGTGTGTGTGAGCAACTCTCAAAATATGTTGCAGTAACATCTGCATCTTGGACAGTTTGTATGTAAGATACAGCTCATGTATATAATGATCTAGCAAAATCCATTTGCACAATATAAGGACATTGGGTAGCGTAATAATACATGTAAGGGACATATAACTGCAGTTAATAGGAATGTAGTGAAACCTAGAAGGATATATAAGTTGTTAACTGAGCTATCTTTTCCCACCCTACTGTATGTGCATAAAAAATGCAATTCCGCACCTCATACGGTATGTCTAATCTCAAAACATTTGTTGGGACATATGTCCTATTGGTTTATAAATATTTGCATTTATTTATATGCATGTGCCCTGTTAAAATACCACAATATTGGTGACCTGTTGACATCAATTCAACCTGCATGCTGTTGTAATGTCCACTATTGTTTTATATATGCATGTGTTATGCTTGCTTTTCAACTGTTGATAATCTGGTGTGTTGTTTTAATGGGAATACTTCTGCATGCTGTTATAACTAAATGGGAATGCTGTTGACTGTTACTTAGCCATATCTTTATTAAACTCTCCAAAACATAGTTTGTATGGGAAGGCCAGTCCCAGCGGACCCACCTGTCCCATCTCAGCTGGCTATGGCACCTGGCACCAGCAGATCTGGTGCCCAGCCTAGGACCTCCTCCTCCACTGGCCCTGTGCCACCTTCAGGTGGAAGCACTGCAGGGGATGGGGTTCAGCCCCCCATGCAAGTGTGGGCGGAGGGGCACCTATCACCCTTCGAACGGTCTGGGCTGTGGTGCATAGAGAGATTGAACATTCTGCTGCAGAAACTCTACGCCAGCTTGAGGCCCAAGAGGCGCAACTCCCAAGTCAGCCTGCCCCTCCTACAAAGCCCCCAGTACAGCCACCCTCTGGGATGTAAAGGTGCAGTGGTGACTGCCCATGGGTGGGGACCTCAGTCCCACTGTCTCCATCTGTGGGCTCATGGGCTTGCGATTTCCAAACATCCCTCCCAGTCAAAGGTGTCACCCACCACATGTGTCATATACCGCCCCTGTATGCGTCTTGTTTGTCTTGTCTGTTTACCTCCCCAACCTACCTCCCCAAATATACCTACTTCCCCTACCCCACATTCCACTCTCACCTGAAAAAAAAAGGGCAATCTGCTCCCAAAAAAAATTACGCCCCATACATAGCTGCCCATTTTGCACACATGTCCACTGGACACATGAAATGTTATTTAACTGGCATTGCAACATACTTTGTTGTCCTCACCTCTCTCTCAGGGGTTGAAGGGTTCATATCTACCTCCAAATTTATTGCATATGCCCAGCTGTTGCTGTTGAAGAAATGGGCAGCTATGGACCTTCGCTAAACCCATCCTGCACATCCCGAGCTATTTTCCATACTGTCTTTCCCTCTTTGTGCCCCTTTTTTGCCACTTTCCTATCTCCCCATTTTTCTTTTCTTTCAAAGAAATTAGCGGGGGGTGAGCTGGAGTAAGCACTATTAAGCAGTAGTGAGTGGGTTTGTGCGGGTTTGCACTTGTTTGCAATTGGCTAAGCAATGCACAGCAATGCGCAAAAACGTGCAAACCCACTTACAACTGCTTAAAAGTGATTTAGTCACTCTGTATGTGAGGGCCCTGGTTCTGCTCAGGAACAAAATAAAACACCTCTGTAAGTCTCGAACCCCGGACCTTGCACACACTACACAACATGAAGTACCACTAAGCCACAGTAGATATACATCAAGTTGGTGCTTAAATAATTATATCATGCATCCGAATGAGTGAATGTAAAGGAAAATTAGGAATACCATATCACAAAACTTGTTCTGTGGATGCTGACCAACAAGTTGTTGTGGGATTACATTACATGACTGTGATAAGAGAAGCAGCCATTCTAGAAGGAAATAATGTTGCACCATCACTTTACAACCCCACACAATATCACAGCAGGATAAACACTGGCATATCTGTTTAGGGCAGAGGCCATAACTCTCAACTGTCCCTAATTTTCAGGGATGCCCCTGATTTTGACACAAATTTTAGCTCTGTCTCTCTGAATCCCTCCCAGAACTACTGACTTTGGGCAGAAAGGTGGTGAATTGCACTTAATGAATATTGACAATAATTAAGAGTTAGACACTCCTTTTACTTCAGAAAATGTGTATTAATTCATATGCTCCGATTCTCTCAATGTTTCAACTTAATGGCACTAATATTTTAAAGGTGTCCCTGATTGACCCTGACTTTTTCTTGACTTTTCCCTGAGTCTGTTCAAATATGTACCTGATTGGTTGAGAGGTCTGGCAGAGGCAGAAACACAGAGGCTTATTAGCCTTTCTGCTGTTACACACTGTGCAAATAGCTTTGTAAGGAGTTTCGGAAGCATACCCTTATGTAGGAATACAACACTGAAATACAAATGGATGTAGCCATGTACTGGTAGCAACCAACTGTAAGAATGCCATTGCTCTATTGCTGAAAAGACCTGTGTGGTGCACAGACAAAAAATAACAGGCTATTCTTTGGCTATCATGTGGATAGGTCCACAGTTGGGAGTTATGCAGACAGACTAGTTGCCTGGATAAACTAACATGTACACAGGAACCCTGTAAGTCCAGCAAGATAAAATCCACACAATACTACTAACGCTCTCTGTACTTCTGCTGCCCTACCCAAATGTAGAATATACTTGTGTGTGCAGGGTCTACCAAGGATGTAGGTAAGCATACTCACTGTACTGAAATGTGTCCAGTTTTTCTGAGCAGCTCGTGCTAATGTCAACACTAAAAAAGCACAAATTGTTTAGAACTGAGTAAATTAATATTCGCAGTATAGCAGTTCACAAACAATTCTTGTGCCAAAGGAATACATCTCTATAACTAGCTTTGTATGGCAGTTAATTGTAACAGTTGAAAAGAAAGTACATCTTTTCATGTATCTTGGGGTAGAATTTTGAGGGCTGAGTACATTTCTACACTGACAAGTGGGTACTGAAAGCAGCAACATTAGGTCTGAGTACAAAATGTAAATCTCTGGCTACACCTGTGGCTTCTGATATAAGAACTATACCAACCTTCTGTCTTAAACAATGATGCCCACACCAAACAAGGATGATCTCCATCTTGGAAAGCTGAAAGGGCCATGCCTACATGAGTCAGCAAGTAATAGTACTGGGTTGCTATGACAGTGATTACTGCAATTACTACACAGCAGGCTGCATGCAATTAGCAAATGGTGGCCACTAATTGTTGCAGAGGCCATCACATGCTCATGTGCAAATTCCTACAAAAGCAGGCTGCAATCTCTGCCAACAAACTCAATCACTCTATTGCAGAGACTGACAGAGAGAGAGAGAGAGAGAGAGAGAGAGAAGGAAAAAGAAATATTATCAAATTATACAAAGGAAAGGTATGTGACACATATGTATTTACTGGCATGTAGTAGATGTTATTGAAGAATAGTCTACATAATATGAAATATTCATATGTGGCAGCAGTACTTCTTTATGCACAGATGTTCAGCTTAACTACTGCTATGGACAATACTGTGTGTATCTGTGGGCAGTGGGACATACCTGTGAAATGTGTAGCTCAGCATTAAATGTCAAAGATCTGATCCATGTTATCTGTGTTCTGTACAGTAGTGTGGCCAATGGCTGTTGGGGGGATTAGTGCTGACATTATATAAACACGGGTGTGAGAGTACAACACATGCATGATCATCAGATTAAAGTGTAGCTTAGCACTGGCAACTGCTGTAGCAGTCTAGTATGCTTATCTAGCATCTGTTACCATATATACCCCCCTAATGTTAGTCTGTGTTCGTATGTGACACCTGTTTGTGTTGCAGCAAGGCCCAACAGTTCAGCTGTGAGGTCCAGGGACTTACTGCAGTGTGGACCATGTGTGACTATGCCACACACATATGGAGAAATAAATATGTGTCATATATATTCACATCTGTATATGTGCATAGAGCAGGGGACATACTGCAACTGTTTGCGAAGGGGGGAGATATATATGTTGGTGAAGGTAAGTATGCACACATTTGTATGTAGGTTTTAGTGTGTGACAAACAAGACAGCATACAGTGCTGGTATATGACATGTGGTGGTTAAACACTGTGGGGGAGTTTGTTCAGTTTGCAATGTTGAAGCCAGTAAGGCCTGCTAAAGCTACCTGGGCTGTGAACACCTTCAATGCATTTATCCAAGACTGTGTGATATTATTATATTACTGTACACCTTACATCCTTTGTATAATTGATATTCTCACTATGAAAGGTGAAATGTATATGTGCCTATATATATATATATATATATATATGTATATGTGCACAAATGGATGTGTATATGTATATATACATATATATATATATATATATATATATATATATATATATATATATATATATATATATGTATATATATATATATATATATACATATATATATATATATATATATATATATATATATATCTATATATATATATATATATATATATATTTATATATACTCATACACACCTACATCTACTTGTTGCAATAGATTCTCTGTACTGTTGACTGACTTTGATGGTCAATATGTTTGTGAATACGTCAAAGATATGTATCTATGGGATAGCTTAGTGGGAAACTGTTTATATTATGGTATTATGGGTCTTTGCTTTGATCCTAGTAAAAGCTGTGTATTCTGTTGCTAGACAGAACAAGTGCTATTGCATACGGTGTGATTAAGTCCCTTGGTTTTAACTAAGGTGTGTCATTGGACGCTAAAGCACTGCATCTATGATTATTGATTGGTACCGATGTTGAATGCAAATCCTGTGTGTACTGTAGTAGTAATTGAAGCTCTGGGCCTGTACAACAAAGTATGGTGTATGTCCACATTGCTTGCATCCACTGTTTTGTGTGGTCCCTGTATTCATCACAGATTACAATTCTCAAGAACATGGTTCATTAGATAGAGAGTGAGCAAGCACTTTTCAAGCAGTTGTGGGGTGAGCAATGATAAGTGGCAGTTACAGTGTTTCACTCTTGGTTAACTTATAGGTTGCTATATATGGCAGTTCAGTGATATCTGTGCTGTATAATGTTAAATGTGCCATATGACTTGCTCAGACATATTTTTGTATTTATGTCTTCCAGGGATCATTGCCCACCACAGGAACCCGAGTTACAGTAGTGCTGAGGATGATATCATTACTAACAGTATGATTCAGCACTACCGTCTCATGTTTTCACAAACCAGCCAGGACCAGCAGGAGCATATTGCAATGTGGCAAGATCTTGTCCACAGAGTCAATGAGGTAGGCCTGCATAACCGGACATATGAGCAGGTACGCCACCACTGCAGTGATCTTCTCAGACATGTCCGTCAGTGTGCCGCTGATGTGCGTAGACAACAGCTTGCAACAGGGGTGATGTTAATATCCATCCCCTCCTCACCAGAGTGGAGGAGCTGCTCACGAGCCTGGTGGCACCTGCCCAACAACAACAGCAGCAGACATACACCATGTTGGAGGTTGGAGCCACCCAGGAAACACACATGGAGCATGCAGGTAACATGGCATATCTGTAGACTACTGTTATCTGTATTGGTAGATCATGCATATGTGAGATGTGGAGTGTGCTGTTCAAAGATGTGGAGTCTGTTGTTGTGCAATACTGATCATTTAGAACATAATCTGTAGCCCTGTGAATGTAAACTGTTGTTGTACTGTAAGACTGCAAACACACAGTCGCAATGCCACTGACAAACTGTCTCACCTCTATGTAGATACCTCTAGGGTGACATCAATGCAGCAGACAGATGCTGGTGAGTGTGTTCTACATTTATTATTGTAAATAAAAAGTGTATGTCATAGTTAAGGTGTAGGCCATGTACACATGTAACACACCTACCCATAATGCATGCTGTGCATGTTTGGGGTAAGAGCACACACATCTCACTAATGTGATTAGCTGCCTCAAACACATGCAATACCCAGACCATCTCAAACAAATGTGGCTAGACTATAGTGAGCATTGGATAGGCACAGTTGATACTCAACATGCACATAACATATACATCTATGTCATACACAGAGCATTTTAACATGCTACACATAAAGGATTCCCAAACCCTCTGTAAAGACACACTCCAGTATCCAAAATCGCATCCATACATTACACATAATATACCTAAGGGGTAGATGCCTATCCTGGGGCATTTAAACACTCTGCAACACACTACACATTCATGTCAGGGAATGCTCCTTATTGGCCTCCTTACAAACTCACGTAATAACTGGTTGTGAAATGGTGAATTTAGCCAAGTTAGTACAGTTCCAGCACAGCATGATTAGTGCTGGTTTGTGAAACATTTGTAGCCTTGAGTGACCACCTGATGCTTCATGATGATGGCCTATGGTACTATACCCCATCCAGTTATTGTAACCACAGTACTACACATAGCTGTCATTGCTACACACCATAATGATGCGTGTGTGCACACATATGCACCTCTAAACTGTATGCATACCAATCACCATTTGCACAACTGACACATATATGTCTTGTGATGTTATTGAGTGGCTAGGTCATATGACACATATTGGGTATGTGTAGTGTATAAATATGCAGTTGTGTTTTAGCATGCCATGTCATGGATGAGACTGGCATGTCCACAATATGATCCACACTCACCATAAGTACCGTACATTGGGTATGTGGCCAAATGGTATTCCATCAATTATCCATGCACCACTGATGATGTTGTGTGAATACTCATCATGCATGTGCTAAAAATGTGTCCATAATTATTTGCTAAAGACACAGAGGCTGTAATCAGCATTGGATACTTATCTGACACACAGATACACATCCAGCAATGGTATGTACATCTGTGAGTTATGGTGCACAGTACATCACAGGGTTATGAATACCTACACAGCAATGTTATGTCCATGTATGCATTGTGTTCCAGGGGGAGGGCCGTCACCTAATAACAAAACACATGCATCAAAGCCATGTATACTGTTAGTAACAAGGACTGACTACACTTGCACTGCATGCTGTTGGGCAACACATGTTCTGCATGCTGACATGTGTGATATGACTGTTTTGCTTGTGACACTGTACCCCACCATCACCTGCTAGTGTGTATGTTCTGTGATTGCTGGTGTTGTGTGTGTCTACTTTCGGGAGGAGTGTAGTTTTGTGTGTGTGCATGTGGTCATGTGCGCATGTGCATGTGTGCATGTGTGCATGCATGCATGTGTGCATGTGTGCATGTGTGCATGTGTGCATGTGTTCTGAAGTCATGTTCAGGGCTTAAAGTGTGTTTTCTGTTTTCCTCTCACAGGTGAGGAGGTGGGGCTGGTTCAGTACAGCAGGTAACCTGATGTCATTAAGACAGACAGTGATCATGAGGATAGGTGTGTTGAGGCACAGGCAGGTTTGTCAGGGTCTGTTGTTGGGCCACCAATTGACAGTACACAAGTCTCCACCCCATCCATGCACACAGTCATACTACCTGTACATCCATCATTACCATTGCCCTTAGCTGAGGGACAGTGTACGGTTGGCACTAGCCAGGACAGTGTGGTATCTATGGCACATGTATCAGGACACAGCAGCCATAGCCAGATGTCTGGAATGGTACCACATAGGCAGATGCCCAGGGGTTCTTGTCAGAGCACTGCTGGTCATCATGCCCCTGGCAGAAGTGCCACACCTCTTTCTACTACACGCATGTTCCAGGCTGTCATGGAGGCACAGACATGAATGGAGTGGTACACCAGACAGGGGCTAAGGACACAGAGGGATTATTACACCTCTGTAAATGACAGTATCCATGACCTAGCAGGTGCCATACGTAACTACACTGAGGTCATTGATAGACATTGGGGTGAAACATTGGATGTCCTCCACAATGTCACGTCCATGTGTCAGGACAGTGCGGGAAGGTTGAGACATTGATGTGGACGTATGCCAGCAGCATCACCGGCTGGAGGTCAGCGTGGATGTCCAGCAAGTCACAGCCGCTCCCATAGTGACAGTACCAGCCCCAGCAATGTTTGGGGTCTGTCCATAGACCATCCAAGCAGACCACATGCCCATGGCTTTGGCCAGTCCCAGCAGGGACCTGGATCCAGTGGACATTTGTCAACCTCTTCGGATAGTACCCAATCTGGATTAGTATCTGATACTGTCTGTAGCTCGCCTGCCAGGCACAGGTTCCATATCCATGGCCAGAGATGGTGATCTGTAAAGCCTGCCAGGTACAGTCTGTAGCAGTCTCACAAATCCTTGTATATGGCAGCCACATGGTGGAACTGTGTGCATGCAGACACACACACATAAACCAGAAACCTAGGGCAAACACATACCCGCACAAATGGCATCAACATTGGCCCATAACAGTACTCATGGCCCTCACACACACACTCACACACACATGTCGATTTTATGGCTCAGTGTAGGCCTCTGGCAAACCAACAACACATCCTGTGCATATGATGAAACCTGTGCCACCTCATGTCATCTGCAACATTGATGCAGGAACAGGCTAACATGGTGCTGATGCACAGGGTGACTTTAATAAAGTATAGCAATGGTTGGATGTGTAGCATTTTGTCAGCAGTAAAGTGCAATGATATCCTTGAAGGTGTAGCTGAGCAGGCATGATGCATTAAAGCTGTAATTAGCAATGTTGTATTGTTTTCACCAGTGTTTATTCCAATTGTGTTTTGTTTGCCCATGTGCCACTTGGCTGATGTGTATAGTTGTGTCAGCATGCGTTATACAGTGGACAGTAAGTGTGGGGTGTGTGCAACACACGTTTGCAGGTGTCCATTTGCGAACATGGTGGAGGTGCACTGTCTGCATGTACATGCATATTGGACACATGAGCAGGGTGACATGCCCTGTATTGGCCAGTGTTAACACTCCATAGTTTCTATTGGTGGCCAGTATGCATTGCACTGCACACATTTTGGAACTTGAGTATGCATGTGTGTGAATGACACGGGTTGACACTGTGCTGTGCGTGATGCTGTTGTTGCTATCTGTCATTGGTTTACATTACTAGAGTTAACACTGTCCCAGCTGCATAATCCTTTAGTAATGCACACTGTTCACCTACAGGGTTGCATGGACCGTGCTATCACAAACACAAGAGATTCTCACTTATACAGTAAAAGTGCATTAATCTCATGGACCCCTGCCATAAATTAAATATATAATAGAAGGTGTGAAGTTGTACCAAAAAAGAGTTACATACCAAGAAGGGATAACCTCTCTGGTCAGTATCATTGGGAAAATACAAGCCCTCATTAAACATACAAGGCAAGCTTCAAAATACAAAATGGCAAGGATTCCAAAGAGAACACTAAAGCTTTCTTTAGTGTTGTTTATAATCTACAAGGGAAATCCCAGATCAGGTCACAGTTAATGTAAATGGTCACAAAGTACACTTATCTGACTGACATTACCAATTTCTTGTCAGACAGTTTGAATGCAGATTTTACCACCCTGTCATTACACAAGGACCACATTTCCAGACCTGAAGAATGTAAATCCTGATGACTCACAGACACTCTAGTAAAACTCTCTTTACCAAAGTCCAAACCACAGTGGCAATGGTACTGGGCAGTGTCCCTGACTGTGTCATACACAAGCTGACATATGAAGTCACCACTCACCTAAACACTCTGTCTAGATGCAGCCTCTATACAGGTTACATACCTGTGGAATGACACATGGTAATGGTGTTCACAGTCCACAAAGGTTGAGCTACAATGTCTTCTTCTTCTTCTCCTTTCAGATGCTCACATTAGGGGTCACCACAGTAGATCATCTGTTTCCATTTCTTCCTGCCCTCTGTATCTTGTGCTGTCACACCATCCACCTGCATGTCCTCTCTCACTACAGCCATAAACCTCATCTTAGGCATTCCTCTTTTCCTGTTACCTGGCGGCTTCATCCTTAGCATCTATTTCACAATATACTCTGCGTCCCTCCTCAGCACATGTACAAACCAACTTAATCCTGCCTATCTGGCTTGGTCTACTAACCTTCAAACATGGGCTGACCCTCTAATATACTTATTCCTAATCCTGTCCACCCTCGTTGCACCCAGTGCAAATGTTAACATAAATTGATTAAGGGTAGAACTACAACAGATCCTGGAAACTCTCACCCTATAAGCCAGACAAATGTTATCTGGAAGGCTATGGAGCACAGCATTATGGAACTCAATAACAGAGACATTATGAACCTATGAACACTGCACCATACCCACTTAGGTTCTCTAAAGGCCAGATCATGGCTCCTACACCTAGTAGACTTCAAGCCAGTTAACAAGGCTATAGGTGAGGGAGGGGAGGTCCACACAGCCAAGCTATAGCTCACCAGCAATTCATACCCATCCCACATTCTGCTATTATACATAACTTCAACAGACTGACCATAAACAATTGTTAGATGATGGATTGACAACTGACGCACAGATGTAGGACACACAGTAACATTTGCAGCCTCCATGTTCAATTCTATGCCAGTAACAAGTGATATTCACCTGCACTCAGTCCTGGGACCACTCCTGTTTGGTATATAGCTTTCTTAGGTACAAGCAAACAAAGTAGGGATATGTCTGCCCACGTTTGATGAAAATGCATACTGTGGGCTATACTTTATTCTCCAGATGACACACACATCCTCCAAAAGGGTATCACAGAGACAGATACCTGGTGTCAAACTCATGCTGTAAAGCTATAAGCCAATGAAAGCATAGTTATCCACTTTTAGAAAACAAAGTATCCCCAGAGTACCACATAGGTAGTAGCCCCCAAAATGTGGAACAGGTACTAATGTATACATAGAGCCATGTGTTTAGTCATCTCTCCTTTGATAAGCACATTACCAAAGGGTTTTGGAAATCCCTCTTTGGAGCACATAAGCAATAAAGGGTTTGCATGCAGATCCACATAGGTTGTTACACACCTATAATGATTAATCATCTTTACCAGACTTTGCTTGCTTTGGAACAGGATTCAAATATACCCCAAACATAAACTGTCACTCACACTCTTCATTCGAAACTGTGATGAGTGGATTTGAAACAGAAGACGTAGCCCAGGGATCACTGCAGTGGCTAAGCTTGTCACAAGCATACAGAAGTGACCTAAGGTCTGGAAAGCGCCAGCATGCTCTGGAAAAGATAACAGATGGAGAAAGCAGAGTACCCACCTATGAAATAATTGAGGTCACATGTATGTATATGGCTTTGCCCCACAGCTATTTTACATGTGTAATGCACATACAGTTGTCATTGTGATATGTCATACACTAGAAAAATCAAAACCCTCTCCCTATTGACAAACAGTGTCACACACCTGGAGCACACACAGTCAGCAAGTGCTAGATTCAAACTCCTTCCTAACTACAGTATGATACTACAGCAGTATGCATTTATACGACATGCTATACACATTACTGGAATTTCACTTTCCCACAGGTATATTTGTAGGATGGTGACATCATCAGACTTGACAAAGATAAGTATACCACTTTTAAGGGGTGTGAGTAGTCTCCAAAAAGATTGCTCCTCCCCATGGAGACACAACACTCAGTTGACAAGTGCAGAATACAAACCCCTACCTAACTACATTATGATATTACAGCAGTACACATTTACACAATGTGCTATACACATTACTGGAATGTTATGTTTCTACAGGTATATTTGTAGGATGGTGACATCATCAGACTTGACAAAGATGAGTATACCATTTTTAAGGGGTGTGAATAGTCTACAAAGAGGTTACTCCTCCCCAGTAAGACATACACACACAGTTGGTAAGTGCAGGATTCAAACCCCTACTTAGCTACATTATGATACTACAGCAGTACACATTTACACAACATGTTATACACATTACTGGGATTTCGTCTTTCCACAAGTGTATTTGTAGGATGGTGACATCATCAGACTTGACAAAATGAGTATACCACTTTTAAGGGGTGTGAGTAGTCTCCAAAAAGGCTACTTCTTCCGAGGGAGACACACACGCTCACACAGTTGGCAAGTGCAAGAATCAAACATCTACCTTACTATATTATGATACTATAGCAGTACACATTTACACGACATGCTCTGCACATTACTGGGATTTCACCTTTCCACAGGTATATTTGTAGGATGGTGACATCATCAGACTTGATAAAGATGAGTATACCACTTTTAAGGTGTGTGAGTAGTCTCCAAAAAGGCTGCTTCTTCCCAGGGAAGCACACAGACAGTTGGCAAGTGCAGGATTCAAACCCCTACCTAACTACATTATGATACTACAGCAGCACACATTTACACAATGCGCTATACACATCACTGGGGTTTCATCTTCCCACAGGTATATTTGTAGGATGGTGACATCATCAGACTTGACAAAGATGAATATAACACTTTTAAGGGGTGTGAGTAGTCTCCAGAAAGGTTGCACTCTCTCCAGGGAGAGACAGACACACACACACACACACACACACACACACACACACACACTCACACACAGCTGGCAAGTGCGGGGTTCTTAATCCAAACTAAGTACATCATTGCACTTCAGCAAGCAATACGGAGTTACAGGGTGCAATACAGACGTTACTTGCTGACAGTTTGCCCAAAGGTTTTTTTCACATTTGCTTACCTCAGTAGGCTTATCATACTAGGTGTATTGTGAGTGTATTGTATGCATAGGCCATGACCATATCATATATGGGTTGATGCACCACATGCTGGCACACACAGGGTAAAACTGGTGGCTAAGCTCTGTCAACCCAATACTGGACAATACAGTCAATAGGAGTAGGGTCATACAACCACAACACCAACGGTCTCACATAGAACTACAATATAAGCACCAGCAAAACACACACATAAATACACATTACCATGCTCGGAGAATACAAATATTAATCTGAAAAAGAGAGAGTGTCCTCCTAAGCAGACAAGCAAGCAACATGCACCTCCAAGCACACACCAGAAAACAGATAATATACCAAAGCAGTGTGCCTCACAACACGCCCTAAGGCAAAACAACATACCCAACACACTAGTAATAGGTGACTCCATAGTCAGGCACACAGATCTTCTACTCACTCGGCTGGACAAGGGGAAGGTTACTGTCAGTTGTCTGTCAGGTGCTATGATCCATCACATAACACAAGCATTTACATCACTCCAGAACAGGTACATATATGACATGTTCCTTGTACATGTCAGTGTGAATGATCTGAGACATACCTCCCAGGACAACATGACAAGAGATATATACTAGCTCTATGATCATGTAGCCCAGGCTGGTATGACCCTGACCTTGAGTAGCATCTTACCTTCACCTACATGATACTGCAATATAACAGAAACATGATAAACTTCAACAATTGGCTGAGCTTCTGGTGTCATTCAAAGGGGATCCAGTTTCTGTCTGCCTGTGATGACATGATAGACAAGCCTCGTTTCTTCGCTAGAGATGGTTTGCACATGTCACCCCTATGCTTATGAATACTGGCCAAGGCTCTTGCTGTCCCCACATTACCTTTTTAAGGCAAGGCTCAAAGGTTCATAGGTTCATAGGTAGGTACTAGGCTATCGGCCCTGGGGCCTATACAAGACCAGCCAAAAAGGTACCCTGGCTTTTGCCACCCAAGAAATTTATTTTCCTGTGCCACTGTCGAGCAGAGACGCAGAAGTGATCCCAGGGGAGAATTTCCTATTTCCCATCCAATCATCAAGATTTTTCTTGAAGAGTGCTAATGAGGAGCTTTGTTTGATATAGATAGGTAGTTTATTCTGGAGTATGGGAAGTCTCTGGGACAGGAATCTATCCCTCCAGAATGTTCTGTTTATTGTGGTGACAAGGTTTAGGTCCCTAGAGCATGTAGCTCGGAGAGATTGGGATTTCTTTAAGTGGAGCATGTCCAGCAGCTCTGGGTTTGACATAGCTTTGTATGTTAGGCAGAGATCACCTCTGAGTAGGCGATATGCGACTGAGTAAAGCTGGAGTTTTTTGAGACGGTCTGTGTAGGGCATGTGTTTGAGGCCGGTAATCCTCTTTGTTAGGTATTTCTGTGGCTTTTCCAGTTGTTGTAGATGTCTTGTGAGGTACATATCAAAAGGGGCATTGTACTCTATAATGAGTCTAATGAGTGATGAGTAGAGGGGAACAATGACCTCTTTTTTTCTGCATGAGAAACCTTTTGTGATGAGGTGTGCCACATAGAAGGATTTCCTGACTACTGTGGCGATGTGATTATCAAAGGAGAGACTACTGTCCACCTGTGTCCCAAGATCTCTTATCACACTTTCGGTGTTAAGTATATTACCGCCTATGTTGTAGTTTATGGGTACAGAGTTTTTACCAAAGGGGATGACAATGCACTTTTTGACATTGAGCTTGAGGCCATGGCTCTGACACCAAGCATCTGTCTCAGTGAGGCCCTTTTGTAGGATGTCCACATCGTTAGTAGTTTTGATTATGGCTCCTAGTTAGCAGTCATCTGTGAACTTCATTAGCCAAAAACCTTCTGTGTTAGCCTGTACTTCAGAGAAGTAGATACCAAACAGGACAGGACCCAGGACTGAACCCTGTGGTACTCCACTTGTCACTGGTCTGAAGTCGGATTTGGAGTCTGCTACTTTCACAGTGTGGGTTCTGTCAGTGAGCCAGTTGGCAACCCATCTTGTGACATAGGTATTTATTCCTAGTTTAGTGAGTTTATCTATAATTCCATGGTGGGGGTGGTGTTGAAAACCATGGCAAGATCTAGATAGGCTGTTTGAACCACCATACCCTTGTCTATGGCTTTGATGACTGCTTCAAAGACGTCTATCAGGTTTAGGAGACATGATCTGCCTTTTACAAATCAACCACCTTACCCTTGTCTATGGCTTTGATGACTGCTTCAAAGAAGTCTAACAGGTTTAGGAGACATGATCTGCCTTTTACAAACCCAAACTTATTGGGGTCCAGAGGTTAGAGATTACCAGTTTTGTTTATAAGTTCCATGATGATACGTTCCATGGCCTTGCACACCAGGCTCATCAGGTTAATGGGGCACTAGTTCCCGGGGTCCGTGGTGGCTCCCCCCTTGTGTAGTGGTATAACCATCGCTGTGCGCCATTCAGCAGGCACAAAGCCTGAGGTGAGGCTATGATTGAACATGGAGCATAGGTGTGGTGCTAGTTCGTTCTGTAGTTCATGTAGAATGCAGCCTGGGATGTTGTCTGGTCCCATGGATGCTATGTTCCAGGCTTTGGAGAGTGTGATTTTTACCTGTGCAGCCATGATTACAGGAACTTTGCATTCTTCCGGTATAGAAATGGGGTGAGAGGGGGGTAAGGTTAGCACTGAACCTATCTGCCAGGATGTTGACAATATCAGTTGGGTCTGTATATTTAAAGCCATTGTGCTGTAACTCAGAGCAGATCTGAGTGTTGCCATTGAGATTCTTGACATAGCTATAGAATGCTTTGTGGTTGTCTTTAGAATCAGTGGTGATTTTGTTTTCATAACTAGCTTTGGAGGATTTTATCGGGGATCGCAGCTTCTTACTGAGGCTGACCAGGGAACTCCTCCACTCATGGGATTTTACACTCTTTTGCAACAGTTTCTTCCTTCTGTTGTATAGCTTGTTTATGGCAGGAGACCACCAGATTGGCTTCCTTTTTTTGGAGGATAGCATCCTGGTTCTGTTTGTGATAGCACGAGCCATGCACTCATGTAAGTACTTATAGGTTCATAGGTTAGTATTAGGCTAATTGCCTTTGGTGGCCTAATGGTTAAGGTGTTTGCCTTATAAACACAAGGTGCAGACTTTGAGTCTCGCAAGGGATAATTGGCTAGGCTTAAAATGGCTCGCAAAAGCAGTTAGCTTAGTACTAATCTATGAACCTCTGAATCTATAAGCTTAGCCAATTATCTCTTGAGAGACTCAAACCCTGCAACTTGTGTTTGTAAAGCAAACACCTTAACCATTAGGCCACCCTCCCAACCCCATGCAATTGTGTAAGATTCAGTAGTCATAACTGTATTGTCCATCTGCGTGGGTGTCATGAAGTTCACCACTTCTTGCCTTAAGAAGCATGAAGTTGGCTTTGGAGAAATTTTTTAACATGGTTTCCTTAATGGGGGGTGGGGGCAGAATGTGGATATGTAGGGTAATTAGCTAATGGTCGGATCGGACCAATGAGGCGTTGACTTCAGGTGTGGAACACCAGTCACTTAGGACAAACCAAACCCCATAACCAACACAGATAACCACAAAGTGAGCTAAATGCTACTCATTGCCAGAAGTCTCAGCCTCCAAATGCACTCACTCGAGGCACTTCTCATTAATGCGAATATTGATATCTGTGCAGTAACAGAAACCTAGACCACACCAGCACTACCAGGATACTACTCATTCCATACCTTCCAGCATCAGAACCTGGATCATAGCACATAGGGTGGGGATGTATCCATATTCATCAAGGATACCTACACCTCTCTCTACATCCTCTCTACAGGATATGTACCCATAGAATGTTACACAGCAATGTTCTTCCCACTCCACAGAAGTGGGGCCACAAAAGACCCTTGGCATTCCGCTGTATGAGCCTGACAAGACTAATCTGCAAGGCAATGGAGCCAATCATAATGGAAGTCTACAATAAAGACATTGATAGTAGAGATGACTATGCACATGTGTCCATAGATCCTTTATTATTACCTCTATATTTAGGGTGTTGGCACCTATGTGGTATTTGTATGACTGTAGCTCGAGGCCATAATTTTGACACCACATCCATCTGACTGAGACCCTTTTTAATGATGTCTCTGTTGTCCCAAACATCTATTATGACAACATTTTTTCAGTCATCCACAAACTTTGCTAACCATAGTCCTCGTGTGTTTGACTGTATTTCTGAAAAGTATACACCAGACAAAAGGGGTCCCATGAATGAGCCATGTGGGACTGCAGCTGTTACCAGCTTACAGTCCAACAGGAAGATCACAATTCTTATCTTGTGGGATCTATCTGTGCCCCAGTTGACAATCCATCAGATGACATACCTGTTTATGCACATGTTGTTGATTTTGTGGATACGGCATGTGTGTGGGATGTTGGAAAAAGGCTTTTCAAGGTCTATGTAGGCCGTATGGAGCTCATTTCATTGATGTATGACCTCGGTAACTGCCTTGAAAACTGTCTAGCAGGTTTAGTGGCCATGATCTGCCCCTGACCAAACCAAAATGGGTAGGGTTGGGTGTTTGTAGGCTCCCAATAGCTCTGTTTATGAGTTCCATAATGATGGACTCCATGGCCTTGCAGATCAGTCTTATTAGGCTTATAAGACAATAGTTCCCATGGTCTGTTGTGCACCAACACTTGTGGAGTGTGCCAAACATTGCTGTAACCCATTCAACAGTTTCATATCCTGTACAGAGGGTGAGTCTCAACAGACTGTTCAGGTCAGGGTCTGTTTGCTTTGGAGTTCACATATGACACAGCCAGGGACCCCATGTCATCCCATAGACACCGTGTTTTTAGGTTTGGATAGAGCTGTTTAACCATTGTATATGTGATTTCTGGGTTTTCACAATCTCCAGGTAAAGTAATGGGCCCTTTTGTCAGTGAGAGGGGGGTAAATATGTGTGAACCTGTCTGACAAGATGTTGGCAATGTCAGTCATGTACATGTATTCATTTACACTTTGCACTGACTCAAAACATATATGAGTTTACATTGATATTTATGACATAGCTAAAGAAAGCTTAATGGTTCTCTATGGACTCTTTGGCAATATTTTTGGCAGAACATGGCTTGGATAATGTTAGGAGTACTCATTGTTTCGTGATGATACTGATCGGAGATTTATTGATCTTCTTTGGATTTTCACTTTCTTTGAACAACTTAAGTACTTGTATTACACAGTCTGATTATGACAGGGGTCCAATATATTATATGGGTCTGTTTTCATATGACTGTGTGCACCAGACAGGATTGGTGAATAGTGACGTGTGTCTGGAGTAAGAACTGCAACTTCCAGATATGTGTGGTCCACTGCTGTACTCAGACATGGCCTAAGTGTGTGAGCATGCTCAGTATGACCTTTCAGTATGTTGTTGACTGAAATTTGCTTTGTTTGTTTAAGAGTGTGGGCATGCCCAGTATGACCTTTCAGTATGTTATTCACTGACATTTGCTAAATTTGTTTAAGTGTGTGAGCATGCCCACTATGTGCATATATATAGTATATATGTGTGCGAAAATTCAAGTTGGTTTTTACTTCATGGCTCACCTTTGTGTTGTACATCGACAGAAAGCACGCTGTGCCTGCAGGGCTTCCATGAGTCAATTTGCACAGACATTTCTACATACAGGGGGGACAGCTATTATTTGTACATTTCTACCCGGGGGGGGGGCACACCTGATTGTTACTGTGGGTGTACATAGGATGAAGGGTACACCTGACACTTATACACATTTGCTAGGCCTGCACTGCTATATCAGGTACTCCATTTCAGTCTGTACTGTTGCCTATCATACTGGCTTGAGGCATACCACTGTACTACAGATCTTAGCTTCCAATTACATGCATATTAGTTTGTGACTTCATAGCCTATCCAACCCACATCACACTGCCTGGCCTGCTGTTATCTGTCTGCATAGGCCTGGGGGGAGGTTACTCATATGCCTCTTCAGAGGGCATGATACAGCATTTGTTTGTGTTTGCGTTTGTCTACAATTGTCATGCTGGCTGTAACTGTTAGGTATGTGACCCCCCCCAAACTGGTATGTGTGAGTGACTTAAGTTGTGTCTGTGCCAATGAAATGCTGTCATGGCTTAGTGGTTCAGTACTGTGACTATAGTGCACAGTATCCTGAGTTCGAGCCCTGTCACTGCTTTTTATTTTCCTGCTGGGCAGACTTGACTGGCTAAGGAACAGTCTAGCAGGTGTGAGCGTGTTAACCCGACTTTGCTCGACTTTGCCCACTGTTGCCCAACTTTGCCTGACATTGCCCGATGTTGCGCTGGTTAGCACGGTGCGCAGCTATGCCCAATTGTATTTAAATATTCTCAACACTGGCAAAATCTGCTTAACAGTGCTTTATATTGCTTAAAATAGGGCACTCATGCCTCAGGTGGTGCTGCAGGGCTGCCTATGTTGGATGCACATAGTACACTCCCTATACATGTTTGAAAACAGGTAGTGTCAAGTTAGGCATCCCTTTAACTGTATGTACAAGTCAGAGAGAGGTGTCATTTCCAGGGTTCCTACTGAGTCAGTGTATATGCTATGCGTTGCCTCTTTGCCAAGGCCAGGGCATACTGGGCATGCCTCCTTCTGCCTACTGGGGCAGGCTCAGGTTGTTCCTCCTCTGAGTCACGCTGTGCCTGTGCAGGCTTTGGCAATATTGGGGGGCTGTTTGGCCCTGCCCCATGCTGTTCCTGCTGCAGCTGTTTCCACAGGATCATATTGTGTAGCATGGCACATACCATAACAATTTGGGTACATGTAGTTGGTGAGTACTGCAACGCTCCACCAGATGTGTCCAGGCACCGGAACCATGACTTGAGCATCCCAAACACATGCTCAATTATGTTTCTTGTTTGTGCATGTGCCTCATTATGGAGTTCTTGTTCAGGTGTGTGTGCATTTCTGATGGGTGTCATCAGCCTTGGCTCCAGTTCATATCCAGCATCCCCCACTAGGTGACCCTCAGGGATATCTCCATTGGCAAATCTCTGGAACAGCTGGGTCAGATGCCAAATGTGGGAGTCGTGATAGCTTCCAGGGCATCCAGCACACACATTCATTATTATGCCCTGGATATCACACACAAACTGGCAGTTGATGGAGGGGAAGCCCTTGCGGTTGATGTAGACCCTACCCTGCGCACCGGGTGGTGCTTTGATGCATATGTGCGTGCAGTCTATTGCACCCACTACCTCAGGGTATTCTGTTATTTGGTGGAAAAGATGCATATTGCTGGCCAATGCCTCACAGGAATTGGGGAAATATATGTGGTCACCGACATGTGCTGACATGGTATCCAGGAACTGGTGGAGTACCCTGGATGCTGATGCCTGTGAAATCCCCATCATATCACCAGTGGGTCTTTGGAAGGTACCTGTAGCTAGTATTCTTAGGCCTACACATACCTTGGCATCCACTGGGATGGGTTCCCCTCTGTTGGTTCTGTGTGTGAGGCGTGGCCGATACAGCTCAACAATTTGCTGTAGAAGGTCTCTGTCCACCCCATAGCGCTCCACTATCTCCAGCTCATGTAGCCCCTGGTAGGTTACCCTGGGTCTGTACACTCTTCTCCATCTCCTCACTATGCTTTGCTCAGCAGCATCACCACCCTCAGCACCTTGCACATGTTGGTTTATGATAGCAGGAGCAGCCCTTAACATTTTGTCTGACTTAAGCTTTTTAAGCTTTTCCTCTTTGTATACTGCAGTGTTGTAGAGTTCTTGAGAAAAAAACAGGGTGGAATGGTGTTTGCAGAGTTTAAAGTGCTGGGCTAGTCTTCTGCCTGTGTAATTGGCTGATTCTGATATATTTCACCTGGCAGCTCTGCTAGTTTTTCTTGGTTAACTTCCTACTACTTCTTTTCCTTCCTTTTGCCTTTCTGTTTCCTCCCAGGGCAGCGTCGCACAAATGAGCGCAAATGTGCACACATGCGCGCACACTTGTGCACACGCTATGTGCATGTTTGCAAGGAGTTTCCTATCTCTTAACAGTGTGCACCTTGGGTTTGAGGTTTTCAAATAGGACAACTGTAGGCACGCCTCTGGCAATCCTGAGCAACTCAGGACAAACATAAGCCACTATGCTCCAATTAGCTTACAGCCTGTTTGACCCCCCCCCTCATGATGTCACATATATTCTAATCTTCTACTCACCTAATCCTACTCTTACACTCTTGGGACATGCCTCACATGCTGGGGAAAATTGGGATTCACTATCCTTATCCACATTTGCATAGGATTGCCTAGTAATGCATGGTTAAATCTCTCACACTGAGCCCCCCCCTTAGCAACCACTACTCAGTGGCCATGTTGTCTTCAGCCTGCCATTCACCTGCATGGCAGAATAAGCTTTTTAGTGAAAATACATATTTTTGGCCTTTTTTAAATTATTTTCTTGTTTTTATAAGCGCTGCACGTTTGCTCTGTGCTGCGCTATGCTTAAACATTGGAGATCGGGAAAAAAAATGAAATTGTTATATTTTTAAACATTATATAATGCCAATTGCCTTATATTTGGCCATTGGCAAGCTTCCTCAACTGTATGCATCCTTTATTTGGAGCTGTAATAACTCCGTTTAGCTATTTGCAGAAATGTACTCCGTTACCAACGGAGTACATTTCTGCAGCTAACACTAATCTTCCACGGACAGGTTAGTGTTTCCTATATCGCAAATTTACCTCATTTGCATGGCTTTCACCAGCAAATGAGGTAATTTGCATACCATGACACTGTCCATGCAAGATTAGCTTTAGCAGCTCTCGTGCACGCTCCTGCCGGCTGTACCTGGATCGCACGGCAGACATATTGCCGGCGTGAACTCCTACACTCTTCTTGCACTCCGTGCAAGCTTTCGTAAATCCGGGGAAATGTTCCTACCTTTTTTGAAAACAAAAGAAGGGCCAGGATCCAGAATCTTGATCCCTAGTCAATTACTAGACAAAATGTATCAGTTTTCACAAATTATCTTTTTAATCTCATGGGCATCTTTACTGAAAGTTAAGGTCATGCATGTTTCAGTTCCTCCTTCCTGTGGCAAGTGTAGAGACTTCTGAACTCACATTAAAAAAACAAAACAAAAAAAACTTCTTCTTGGTTCATATATCCTTGCTTTTAGGTCCTTAATATGGTCAAAAATATGCCTGATAGTTCCACTTTCATATTTTCTCTCAAGGATATCTGTGGAGGTCATGTGTGTTCTTTAGAAAATTAGCTGTTTCTCTGGACATGTCATGATTGCAAGTAGTATTTCTAGAATATTCTAGAAGATTTTGAAAAGGTTTTTGTCTCTATCGAATGCGACCTGTTGAGTTTTCAACTTTTGTCAGAGTTTATGACTACAGTATAAGATTATATAACAGCCACATGACCCATGTTCCCATGAACAACATTACAGTCACATGCTTACTCCTGCAGAAAAGAACACAACAAAAATGCTGAATTCTACCAGTTACTTTCTTTTTTTAGCTGAAACTCCTGCTCAGTATATAGATAGGAACTTGGATACTATTAATAGTTAGTTGTATGTTGATGAGGAAGTTAGATACATGATGTGAATAGAGGAACAAACCCCAACATAAAACACTGCAAAAATTCTTCACTGTGTCAATGAATTGTTTACAGCCAATGGCAAAGCAAACCAACATTTGCCAGTGTTAAATGGTCTTACAAATGATGTGATGTGGTGTATTTAACAGTGGTTTTAAGACAGATAAGTACAAATTAGAGCAAATGTGATGCATTTGACAATTATAAATTAAGATAGTAAACCATCAATGCAGTCAAATTTTTAAGTTATACAAAGTTTGATTCATTTTACCACAGTCTGGCCTAGATGTGTCATTAACTATGCTGTTTAATAAAGCTTGACACAGAACAGCAATTCATATACTTCACACAAACCACGTTGTTATCCTTTTGACTTGACAATGAAAACTTGCAGGAGAGAGAGCACTTTATGAGGGAAGTAAAAGGACATTTTGAGCTATATGCTATATAGCTAAAACTAAGGCAAAGTATATTATCCAGCAAAAAATAAAACTGCTGTCTTTAAAATGGTCTCATACTATAAGTCTGGAAAGGATTATAATACATGTTGCTCCACCTGTTGACATAAATAAGACACAGTGTTAATATGGGCAAATTTGAAAGGTAAGGAAAGGGAAAATAAAGGTCTCACAGCTGCTGGAGTGAAATTTCAGCACCAGTGAGAAATGTAATCCCAGAAAAATTGGATCTATATTATAACATCGAAGTTTTAAAACTTCGAATGTTATAATATTGACCCCAATTCAGCGAACGCTTGAAATAGCGAAGCTGCAGAACACCGAATGTTTTCCTAGGGAAAGTTTTCAGTGGGCTGTTTCTGCGGCTTTGCTATTTCCTTGACTGTGGTACGAAGGTGACGGACCGGGTTAAGGTAAGTGTGCGAACAGACCGAAGTAAGGAGAGTGTGTGAAGTTAAGGACCTTAGGGATAGGGAATGGGTAAGGTGAGTGTGCGATAGTTAGGGACCTTAGGGTTAGGGAGCGGGTAAGGTGAGTGTGCGATAGTTAGGGACCTTAAGGTTAGGGAGCGGGTAAGGTGAGTGTGCGATAGTTAGGGACCTTAGGGTTAGGGAGTGGGTAAGGTGAGTGTGCATTAGTTAGGGACCTTAGGGTTAGGGAACGGGTAAGGTGAGTGTGCGTTAGTTAGGGACCTTAGGATTATGGAGTAGGTAAGGTGAGTGTGCGTTAGTTAGGGACCTTAGGGTTAGGGTTGGGTTAAGGTAAGTGGATAGCTAGTAGTGTATGTACGATTTAGTGTAGGGTTCTGTGAAGTGTGTATGTGTGGATTATGTATTTTGGTGTGCTTGTGTTGTGTGTGTGTATTCTCGGAACAGCATTTTTTTTTCCCTTGGAAAAAATTTGCTATTCTGAGAGTTTGAGTATATCACATTTCGAGATTCCAAGGTCGAGTTTATGGTGTTCGACATTTTGGAATTTGGATAATGTGACATAGACACAAAAAACTGAGGTGGTTGGATATTTTTCATAGTGCAAGCAATACATTATACATATATATATATATATATATATATATATATATATATATATATATATATATATATATTGAGCTTCCACCATAGTACTGTAAAAAGAGCTATAAAAAGAGAAGCTAAAATCACTGTAAGATGCACAGTAAGACACTCAGTACTGATTGCCTCCTGCACCACCTTACTTATGCCTGCTAAACTTGACACTGTCTTTGCCCTAAACCTAAACCTGCACATTAACTTAGGAAAAAATACGTTCCAAACAGTACCATGAGTCAAGACACTCATAGACAGATCCCATACACATGCATACACCCCACTACACTAAAACTATCATAGATTCAAAGATTCGTAAACTGTTACTAGGCTAATGATCTGGGCAGCCTTTCTAAGCCTAGTAAAGTTTTCCCAAAAGAATAATGATGTCTGGTATCCAAACAGGATATTAATGGCCGGGCATTTATAAGCTACTTCTGTCCATAAGGGGCATGGGTTCTAGGCCCAGTGCAAATTTTCTAGTCCCCATCCATTTGTCTAGGTTTTGGTTAAACTGGGTAAAAGACAAACTCAGCTTTACATGGATGGGAAGCCTGTTCCATAGGAGATGCAGTCTCTGGGACACACATCTGTCTCTCCAGCATGTTCTGTTAAAGTCACAGAAAAAATTCTGGTCCCTAGACAATATATTTCTGAGACTATTTGGCTTACAAATATGTAGAAGATTCATAAGTGTAGGGCTTGCAGATGCCTTGTAAGCCAGGCATAGATTGTCCCTCTGCAATCTGTAGGAGACTGGGGAAACTGAGTAGAAGGAAAGAGTTTTAAGGCATTCGGCATAAGGCAGGTTTATTATGCCTTGCATTGTTTTTGTAAGGAACCATTGAGGTTGCTTTAGTTACTGCATATGCCTAGTCAGGTACATACCTTAGGTATCATTGTACTCTATGATTGATCTGATAAGCACATTGTGCAGTGGGATAATGACCTCTTTGAACCTAGATGGCATGCGCTTACTTGTAAGTTGTGTAATATAAAAGGATTTATTTACCACTTTGGCCACATGTTGGTCGAAGGTAAGGCTATTGTTGACATGCTTACCCTGATCTCTGACCACTGGGTTGGTTCTTAGGGGTGTATTATCAACACTGGTAATTAGCCAGGGTGGTTAACTTCCTAAAGGCTACAATTACATATTTCTTTGAACTGAGTTTAAGACCATGGCTTTGGCACAATTTTCTAGTCAGAGATAGACCTTCATGAAGAATGCTGGTGTCTGCAGGGGAGTCAATGATAACCCCCAGCTTTCAATCATCTGCAAACATAGTCAGCCATACAACTTCAGCACTGGCTTCCATTTCAGAGAAATAGATGCCAAAAAAGGAGCAAGCTCAGTACCAAACCCTGGGGGACTCTGCTAGTGACTGGCCTCTTGGTGGAGGTGGCCTCACCTACCTATCACAGAGCCAGTTGGCTATTCAGTGGGTGGTAAAAGGGTTTATAACTTTATACCTAAATTGGTGAGCTTGTCTATTATGTCTGAGTGGGGTATCATATCAAAAGCTTTTACCAGGTTGAGGTAAGCTGTGTGGACAGTCTTACCTTTACCCAAAGCTTTGGTGACCCTCTCAAAAATGTCCACCAGATTTAAATGGCATGACCTTCCTTTAACAAAGCTGAACTGTGATGGGTCCAGCATTTACAGGTTACCCATATCCTTATTTATCATGTCCATGATGATTCTTTCCATGGCCTTACATATGAGGCTGGTAAGACTTATGAGCCTGTAGTTACTTGGATCAGTGGTTGGACCTCCTTTGTGCAGGAGAATGACTGTAGCCATCTTCTATTTCTTGGGCACAAAACCTGACTAAAGGATCCAGTTGAAAAGTAATTCAAGTGGACCAGAGAGGTCATGTTTTATGCTATTTATTAAACACCACAGGATGTTATTGGGGTCCAGCAATACAGAGATTTTGGCCTTGAAAAGTGCATTAATGACCTGATCTGTAGTAGTGGTTGGGGGGATTGTGTTATGTGGTATTTCATTTGGACTATCAGGGTGGAGTGGGGGAAGAAATTTGAGGAGAGCCTGTCAGCCAAAAGACTGGCAATGGCCTCCAGCTCAGTGTGGGTGATGTCATTTACAATAAATTCTGTGCATTTTTGTGTATTTCTTCTGAGGTTATGGACAGAGCTGTAGAAAACTTTGTAGTTGTCCTTTGCCTGAGAACTTATTTTTTCTTCAAATTTAACCTTTTAAGTATTAATTAACCCCTTAGTGCCTGTTTAGATTGGTTGTGGGAAATTTAGCATGTATGGCTTTGTTCCTCCTACATTTGGCCAAGATTTGTTTTATTTTGTTGTATAACTGATTGATATTGTGATTCCACAACAGTGGCATGTCGTTTAAGTTTGTATTATTCTTAATACAAGTAGGAACATCTCATTCTATACAGCTATCAATATGGCTGCATGGACATTTTGTAAATAGCTCAGTGTGTTCTATGGTGATTACTGAGTTTGGGGATGCTTAGAGTTTAGACAAGGTGTTGCTTAGTAGACAGAGGTTAGCTTTAGAATAGTTCCTAAAGGTTTTTGGTTATGTTGGATCCCCATATTTAATTTTTATTTCAAGTAATACTGCCTTATGGTTAGCTCTTACATGCAAAGATATTACACTGAGGGAGAAACATTGACACCCTGTGTTCATGGGTACAAGGTGAAGGATGTTTGTACCCCTGGTAGGAGAATGGACTGACTGTTCCGGGATGTTGGTATTAACAAAGTTTAGGAATTGCTGGGCTTGTGCATTAAAAGTGGTGCAGGATTCCCAATTTACAGAGGGGTAGTTGAGATCCTCATGAATATCATACTGGGTTGAATGGTGAGGGACTCTTAGTACATTCAGATAGGTAGTATAGGTTTCCTGAGACACGGAGGGGGACATATATGCTTCAAGGATATGGTACTACACTCGGTTTATGGTGAGTTGCACATGTATGTGTTCCAGTGGGTCATACACTTTAGCTAGTCTGTATGTGAAACTGGTCTTAATATAGACTGACACTTCTTCACCTTTACTTCCCTCTTTTACAGTAGTGGATCTAAACGTGTGAAAGACAACCTTGCATTGCTGGTGTACTCTCAGCACCTTTAAACCATGTCACCATTACTACACAGGTGTCTTGACTCTCCAGCGAGAGGAAGGTTTGCAGGGAGTGGAGTTTCTTATTAAGACTTCTAGCAGTGAGTAGTGCCACCTTCAGATATTCCTTTATAGGTTCAGTTAAGTCAGTAGGTTTATCAGTTTGGCATTGCATAAAAAGGCACTATTGGGGTGGAAAAGGTCTTTGCCAATATTCGAAAGCACAGAGGGGATAAGTGCAGACCATCTCTGGTAAAGCACCATGGTCTGTCCATCATGTCATCTCAGGCTGTCAAATATTATATCCTCCTGGACTGATATCAGAAGCTAAGCCAATTGTTAAAAATCAATCATTTTCTGTTGGTAACATGGCATCATCCTTGGAGAAGATAGTGTGCTTCTCAGTGCTATGCTTACACCTGGCTGAGACACATAATCAGCGAGCTCAATCATGTCTCACTTCATATAATCAAGGGAAGCACAACTCAGATCATTAATACTCACATGGACTATGACAGAGTAATACTTGTACCTGTGGTTCAATGACCTGAGTGTCTGTGTGACTTGATGGATCCTAGCTCCAGAAAGACAGCTAACTGTTACTCTCTCCTTACTCAGTCTGGTGAGGGGAAAATTGGTGTGCCTTACTATAGAATCATCAATAACTGGGAAGTGTGTCTGTGTGCTGGTTTTCTTAAGGGCTTAGAACTGGAGGCATTGGATACAGTGTTACTATGTGTAGCTGTTGGTGGTGTTTTAACAGAGTGTTTACGTGATAGATGAGGATCCTTTCTTTGATTGTACTGTGCAGGAGGTCTTAGTGTTTTAGGATCATTACTTATGTGTCTCAGCATAAATAGTTTTATGTAAAGAGTCTTTGCTTTGTGTAGTAGGCATGGTGCAAGTATCAGTGCCAGCCTCTATTGCAATAGTTTTAGTTGTATGAGAGAGTTGTGCCTCCAGCATTAACGTGTATTTACACCTCTTGAATACACTATCTGTTTTATTAAGAATAAGTAGGTTGTTAGCGTACATGACACAGTTGCTAAAATACCTCAGAATACCCATCTCAACCAGGCTGTCCACAGAGAGAGCTGTGAAGTACATATCCATGGCCACTGATCTACTAGGAAGGAGTGAAGAAAACTTAAATATTGAACAAAGTAATAAGACAAGCAACCTGATGAGCAATGCTCAGCTATGAGCAAACTAGACACTCTAGTAGTTAAAAAATCTATCTAGACAGTAATGCAACAAGAGTGCCGACCACAGACCAGAAGAAAGACACTTGGAATAACTGGGACAATAAGCCTTTACTGCAATTCCCACCTCAGAAGGGTGAAGGCTACCCTCACCACCCTCAAGAGTGTAGGCCACAAATCTTCCTAATGTAAAATAACTGGTTTGGAGCCCAAGTGCTTAAACTGGAGCAAAGACACTTAGAATAACAAGCACAATAATCCTTCACTGGCACTTCCCAGCTCAGAAGGGTGAAGGCTACCCTCACCTCTCACAAGAGTGTAGACCACAAACCTACTTAATGTAAAATAACTGGTTCAGAGCTCAAGTACTTAAACCAGAACTAAGATACTTTTAGAATAACAGGCACAATAAGCCTTCAACCAGTAATTCCCAGCTCAGAAGGGTTTAGGCTATCCTCTCCTACTACAATAATGTAGACCACATGCCTTCCTAATGTAAAACAACTGGTTTGGATTCCAATTGTTTAAATCAGAACTAAGACACTTTCAGAATAACAGACACAATAAGACTTCAACCAGCAATTCTCAACTTTGAAGAGTGTAAGCTACCTATCCTACCACAAGAGTGTAGATAATTAGTTTGAATTTCGTGCACTTAAATTAAAACCAAGAGGCTTAGAATAATGGTTACAATGTAATCAGGCTATTAACAAGAAGTAATATATGCAGCAGATTAAATGCAACGGAGTACTTTAAGACTGTGCAGCAAAATCCTAAAAGTAATACATTAAGAAGAAGCACAGATAAAGTAAAAGCAGCTAAATAGATTACATTTTTAGTAACTGGGAAGAGAGGGAACAGAAGATAATTCAAGTTTAAGAGCTTAAAGAGTTGACTCTCCCAGCTGATTTCTCAGTATTTATTAAAATGAGCTGATGAGATGGCACTGGGAGGAGTGTCTAAAATCAGATTTACAATAGTGGCATATAACTCAAAAGCCACCATGTTTAAGAGCACAACAGCACTAGGGCATGTGTGTAAGAAAAATCAAATGCAGACAGAGATCAGCAGTAGTCAGGCAGAGAATAACAAGTCAAACAAGCACTACAGCTAAATAAAGATGCCTCTCAAAATTCTAGTTAAATGAGGAGTTTCTCAGCTCCTCCTGCTAATTATATGACCTCAGTTCTAATTGTAAATTGCTCTCTCTCTCACACACACACACACACACACACACACACACACACACACACACACACACACACGCACACTGTCTGTCACCAAGGTGTAGCATGAATTTCATGTGTTCCATATTCCATTCTAGTATTTTTTAGAACTTTTTTAATCAATTGTAAATAAATAATATACTTCCCTTTCTAGGCACAAGTGAATATTTAAGCACTGTATTTAACATAATTAACTTAATAACACCTGATGAAGGGCTCATGCCAGTTCAAAAGCTTGAGTAATTGCAAAAACCTACCTTAGGTCCAATAAAAGGTGTCTCTGAGTTTTCACCTAGTAGAACAACATAGCATTTCATTTTTTTTCTTCTACCCCAGATGGATAAAATGTATGACTGTAGAACTGAACCAACACTGATGTCATGGACATAGAATAATAGTCAGATATATAGCTAGCAAGCAGATAGAACAGCATAAGCAGATAACATTTTTTTAATTTAACAATAACCAACATAAGCTGATATAAAACACTTTTGAACACTCTTATAATGTTGACAGAAACCCAGGAACAGGATAAAGGAACTGCAATGACAACTGTTCTTATGTTCTTTACAAAAACATAATTTTGCAAACTTAGACAACATTCATTGCAACTAAAAGAATTCAAAATGTAAACTTGTAAGCAGCAATTGGAAACAGCAATACAAACCTTGGAAGATTTCTGATAGTTTTCCAAAATTAATTGCAAATCCAACAGTTGTACAATCATCAGCAGTTTTGCTTGGTAGAACTTGGGGAACCAAACAGTCTTCCCTAGCAAAATGTTCCATGTGCCCAGATTCTGCTTATATGGTGTAGATTAACAGTTCTGGGCATGTGAATTATATTATTTAGGTCTCAGCACATTATCATTCTTGAATCACTCTTTCTGCTCAATGTGATAGGCAGGCAAACATGGTGTTAGTACCTACACAAAGACATGCACATACATGAGCAGTTCAAGAATGAGTATTAAGACCTATAGCTAGGTAGAGCCTCGTACGTGTGACTCAGAAGCAGCTCTGCATGTTCAATTTTTGTTTAGCACTCTTCCTATTGAGAAGTACACTTACAGAGGATATGTCAGAGAGAAAATTTTACTTAGAAGGTTTCATTTACATTTTCTGACTTAGGAGAGAACCTTGATACACACTTAAGTTAACATTTTGTAAGAAGATTATGTGCCTGTAATAAATGACAAGGTGTCTGTAACTCATACCATATACACAACATAGAAACAGAGAAAAACAATTCAAACTCATTGCAAAATGTAATACATTCATGATACAAAGGAAATATAATAAAGTAATGCACACAAAAGGAAATCGAAAACTATTCTCTTACAGACATTTGTTTGTAACCTTCCATGCCTTGCTATCATCATTTCTGTAAGGATCTGATTCCCATAAAATATTACCATGACAGGACAAATGGCAACAGTGTGATAATATGGGTATGTTGAGCTCTAAAAGTAAATGTCAAAAGTACAATACTGAGTACATGTAATTGACTTTCTATACATTAGCTTGCAAATCTTCAGTTGGCAAAAACTGTTAAGTTTGGAAATCCTCAGTAGGCAAAAACTGTTAATTATGTCAGGGTTTCATGATAATGTCATATGTGCAGGGTTGAAATCTAGACAATGTGATGTCACTGTCAAATTAGGGATCCTTACTGTCAACATTTTATTTGCATAATGACACAAAGTTGAAAACTCATCACACTGATTTATGACTACTTTTTGGCTACATCATGTGTGCTGCAGTTGTCATTGTACATTGGAGCCCATCAGTGATGGCCCTTACTGAAAGCAAGTCCACTTCCCAGGGCATACATTCAACTGTCATTTTGCATATACAGAGACCTGTCAGTAGAGTAAATGAGAATGGTGACAGTGTACATTAGTCGGTACTTTGAACAGTAATGAATACAGAATATACATTTATTAGGTAACTTTCTCAATGGCTCAGTGTGTTAATTATATTCTGAATAGCATAAGAAGTATTCACATTGTGGATAGTTTGTCTTTATATGTTATAATGCATGTTTTATTTGTTTTATTTCTATAACTGAAGCACAAGTACACATGCAATTTAAAAGGTAAATGTTACACCATTGTGTATAATGGCTGTTAAACAAAATACGTCTGATTTTTGTCATCTCCACTACTTATACCACCGATTATAGTAAAAAGACACTTCTGTGAGTATGATATTAAAAATAGTACAACTGGAAAAGTATGGGGTAGTAAAATTAGCAAGATAATGACTGCGGGAAATATGAAGACCACAACAACACAGCTTTTAAAGTATGTATCATAATGGCTTCAGTGAAATACATTTTGCATTACCCCAAGTGTACAATGTATTAATATATGCTGTGTAGAATATCACATCCTGCAAACTCTGTATGACCCATTCTTCAATATACATTATAACAGAAATATATCATAATGTCAGTGGAAATAACTTGTCATCATACAAAGCCAGCAATTCAAAAAGTGTTTCTTATTCTTTGAATGATAGTTGGCATACAGCAATTTTAGTATGCATGAATAACTGTAAAGAACTGGCAAATCATGACTGGTGACACAAACTTGGAAGAGGATTATGCCAATAGTATGACTTTGCTCTTGGTCTCGCAAGTAAGCTTAGCCTTGGCACACACCAGTTACCACTGAAGATGATTTGAGGTTAATCAAAGCATCAAGGCAAAGATTATTAAACTTTAATATCTATAGCCCCCATGATATCCAGATTCCAAGAAATCACTCAATTTTTTTTCTCTTCAATCGAAGAATGGCTGAAAATTTCAAACCATCTCCTTAATCCCAATAAAACTAAACTGATGCTTTTCACCCCAAAACATTACCTCAATCCAAAACAATCGTTTTTGGTTATATCTGCAAGTAATATTAAAATTGAGGTAGTACTACATACTAATTAACTCAGCATAGTAATACATGATAATTTTAAATCTGATCAATATATTCTTAAATCAATTAAAATGACCCACAAGAAACTTGAGTCCCTTTGCAAGGCTAAACATCATCCCACAGACCCAGCAAGAAAAAACATAACCTCATCCTATTTGTATCCAAACCCCTTATATGTCTCACCTATCCTTACAAACGTGAGCTCTACACTAAAATCCAAACTAGCTTCCTGTTACTACAAAGTAGCTAAATGTGCTTCCAACACTGCACACTGAACTCACTACTGCCAAGCATTAGAACAACTAAACCGGCTAGAGTTAACAACTAGCTAATCATGGCATTCAAGCTGATATAGTATCCTGAAAAGTGCCCTGCATTAAAAAGTATACTATTGCCCTACATCCCCACAGGGGACATACTTTCTGCTCATAAATTTCTACTAATCACTAGTAAAGCAAATGGGCTCCCTATATTCCTGTTACATCTCCAAACTCTGGAACACTATCCCTATACAAGTAAAAATAACAAAATCCCAAGTTATAATATGCTGCTCAAGCAATGCCTCATTATTTATTGCTAACTTTTTGCTCTTATGCACTTGAATCAATATACCCCTCTTTATCCAGTACCACTTCTCATCTTTCTCTTTTTCTAAATGCCCCATCCACCTCTCTCCCCCTGACATACATTCCCTGTATACCTAAATTTTAAACCTTCCAGATACACCAATTTGGAACAGGCAGCCTTGATAGAACTAATCATATACTCTGCTCTCTCACTCAAATGGTATCACCACAATCCTCCTATACAATACTAACATATCCTGTCCTACATAATGTTATAACTTCATTATATTTCTTGAACTCTTTGCAAACCTATGTAATTCTAAAATCGTCCTTCATAAATAATTTTAGAACTTACTTCATTATATCTCTCGAACTCTTTACAAACCATTCTCTGCTGAAATGTAAAGTCACTAAACTTCTTTAAAAAAATATTTTCCACTTCTACAGTATAAAAATTCACTTCCTGCAAGAAATTAGAACTACTAGAACTGTACAGACTTGTAATTGTTGATACAAATACGTTATTGAATACATATGTCTTGTAATTGTTTGTGTTTTCAGAGAAATGTAACCATTGTCTTTCTGAGAACTGTCTAAAATGCATGTGTTAATACAAATTAACTGTGATGGAGACTTTCTCTCCAGGCCTCCACAGAAAATGATCTCTGCCTAGTTGGACTTTACTAGTCAACAAAGACAATAAATAAATAAATAAGATATTACAAAAATATATGCAAGGTAAACCTTTCCAGAAGAATACATATATATATTTTTTCAAAATATTCCTCCAATAAAGGAACATCTCAAAGTACAACAGTTACATGGTTGTCAGAAGTAAGTCTATATCCAGTCCCTTTCAAAACTGTGTATGTGAGTTTATATTCTTGGAATATCAGGTTGCCTGTGACATTTATAGTTAATATACAGAATAAAGAAGCTCATGTTCCTTTTTGTCATTTTTCCATTTCAAGTTGCTATAACTCACAGTTATTTTAGCATTTTATGTGCAACCAAGGGATTGTGTAGTACTTCACCCAAATTTACATAAGAAGAAAACTGAATGACATCACACAGATTTCATGTCACATTTGCTTGTGACAATGTTCATGTTATGAATGCCATCAGCCACCCAACAGAACATAATCAGAGGTGGTAATATTTCATTTAGAATGTAAGTTGTGGTATCAACATTAACTAGCAGTTGCTAGAGCCAATGTGAAACATTTGCATATGCACTGATTAGCACAAATGGTCAAGTCCTACTGCCATGTTTCTTAACTAAAGTGAGCCTTGTAGAAATCATATACTCGTTTCATTCCATTCCATTTCAGTGTTTTCTGTCATCCAAATGTGTTGCACACAAGGTGGTACATATGACATCTGAATTGGGTACAGACTCCTGATATCTTTGAGAAGACATGGCAGGTGATGGGGAGGACAGCTCTCCATTTAGAACACAGAGATGTTGTGAGGAGTTCAGACTTTTGTTGGACTCAAATGCTATAATCATAGGCTGCTGCAGGATAACTATACTAGGTCTCCGTACAAAGGTGAGGCTTGGAATAGGTTGGCCAAGGCTGTCATCAGTGCAACTGGCATCCCATGCATGGTTGAACAAAGTTGTCAACATTATAGTGACTTGAAAAAGTACAAGCAAGAACCTCATAACATGACAGTGTTCATTATTTTTTTTTGTCTGTTCTGTGAAGCTTACAGAGATTGAATGAAATAGGGAGGCACATTAGGAGAGACTACAACATCTCAGAGAGGCATGGGTTAAGTAGCCATTTCATAATAGCAGTGATTGTAAAAATATTTTTTCAATTATTTGGACATCAGTCCATATTTGCTTGACACAGTAATACACAAGTATACATACACAATGTGTATGCAAATCACACATATGTGTATGACTAGCCACCTGATTTAGTAAACTTCCATGCAAGAATAGCTTATTCCTGCATGGAAGGGGCCATTCTCGTGCAGCACAGCAGTGCACCATGCATATTCATGAAGGCCTGCTGCCGTGCTGTAATACTGACATGGTTCTTGTGTATGAGTGCAGGGGGTGTGCCTGAGAGCAGTGCTCTCACAATACACGTGCCCCCTACACACCAGAATTGCCGTACAGCAATTTAAATAGAGCGAGATCGCTCATTACACCTCCCAACTCATCAGAGTAAGACACAAAGCCTGGACAAAGCCATAAGGGACAATTGTCCCTACAAACCTAGAAAGTTGATAGAACAACAGGTTTAGCATTAGCATGAATTTTCGGAAGGGTATGAAGTATATAACACACACCTCTCAACCCATCAGAGTAAGAAATCTGGACAAAACCATAAGGGACAATTGTCCCTACAAACCTAGAAAGTTGGTAAAACAACAGGTTTAGCATTAGCATGGATATTCTGAAGGGTATGAACTAAAAAATGCAACAAATATTTTTTTTTCACATGTGCAATAAAGTTTAAGCATAGCTGCATGGGTGTGTCCATTGCTTATCTATGCTTATCCTAGCTGAAATGGTACAATAAGTTAAATAGCAATAGACATCCAGCATAAACATTAGTGCAATAGTGTAGTGGTTAGAGTGTATGCCTTGCTTGTAGTCGTTCGAACCTCACTAAAGCCATTTCCATTTTGTATATGTAATCATTGCAATTTTAATTTATTTGTACATTTATGTAGGATGTAACTTACATGTCTCAACCAGAGTAGTGTATTAGATCCAGACATGAGGTGCCAGTGTAATAAAGTAGTGAAACCCCTATATTAACACAAGTGCTCTGTACAGTATAGTCACACAAGAATAAATGTAATTACAACACATTGGGGAATGTCACGGAAGGTAAACAAATTTATAATATGTATTGAATGATGAATCAATACCATACAGGTGGTAGTCCAATAAAATAAAACATAAGTAATGCTAAGCATTACACAGCTATGCTAATAGGGTGTAAGCATTGTGTATATATGAATGCTAAGCAATGAGTAGCCCAGCTAAATGGATTTGCCCATTGGTAAGCAGTGCTGAACCTGTGCCTTTAAGCACTGCCAAACTTAGCTAAGCAGGTTTGCCTGTAGCTTAGCTTAGCTCAGCATATTCAAAACTGTCCAATCACGACAAAGGATGGGAAATCGGCCATATTTAAACCTCACAGGTGGAAATACAGCTCATAACTGGTTGTAGATCCCCATTGTAGGCAGTATGTCAGGTGATGGAGGGGGCATGCGCTTTCGGGTGCAGTGCTGGAGCATACAGGAGTCCAAAGTCATGGTAGGACTCCTTGTAAAAAAACATGATGTGAGACTGCTGCAGGATAAGTACCAGGGCTCCCAATACAAAGTGGAAGCCAGGGAAAGTCTTGCCAGTGATCTCACCAGTGCCACTGGTATCCTTGGACTGGTGAGCAGGTCCAGCACCACTATGCCTACTTAAAACAGAGGAAGAGGGAGTTCTTGGAACAGTGGGTCCAAGAAGCAAGACAGAGGGGTGATGTCCCAACAGTGTGTAAGCATTCATAACAATAACTGTTTGCCAAAGTCCAGCCTATGTATGTGATGGATAGGTATGCCTAAATGTTTCTCTATTTTCATTACAGCTCCAGCTGAGCGGGTTGTGAACCAGGAAGGCCACGCCAGTAAGTTGCAAAGGCTGTGTCGCAAGGCTGGTGAGTAACAATCCTGCTTGTAGTAGTCATACCAAATAAATATAAAGGAGTAGAATGTCACCTGGCAGTATAAAAAATGTGTACGCTTTGTAGTGATAAACTAGACAATATGACGGTAATTTTCCCATATAGGTCATATTTAAATAAAACTGTAACTGCCTGGCAATAAAGTTCTAAATCCTGGAATGGTTATGTTTACTCTGGTATTGTATGGTTTGAAATGTTGCATTCACCAAGATCTGATATCTGAATAGTAATGTTGGATTAACCATGGTTTCCCACACTGTGCTACATAAAAAATATGTCTAGGAATATCTGTATAAGAATGTTGTAATTATAAGGTCAAATGTCTGTATAAGAATGTTGTAATTACAAGGTCAGATTGTACAACCAAGAGAGACTTAGACAGAAAACATCAAAATGAAAAACAGCAGTTTTTCAATAGCTCACTCTGATGAAACACAAATTGTATGTTTAGCAGACACAGCTATGGTTCAAATCCCAGGAGTGGTAGTAAGCTGTATGCATAATTTCAACTAGGATTTTTTAACTGTGTGCAGAAACATTCAGGTAGTGTTAACAACCATTCCCCCCCAAAGGTCTTCTAGGTAAGAGAAGTAGAAAGTAGCTATAAGAAGGTTGAATTATACACTGTCTACAAACATACCACTGCCCAAACTAATAATACCTGTAGAGTAATAGTTAGAGCAATGATCATAAAGTTGTGAGTAAGGCAAGGATATACAAGTTGTTAATTGACATCTCTCTCCCCCCCCCACACCATATCTGCAACAATAATCTAAACAAACAAATCAGTGGGTCTGTTTTACACCAAACCTACTGTTGGGACATATGTCCTATTGTTCAGCAAATATTGAAATGTGTTTCAATTAATAGTCCATGTTGAAATACTATCATTGGTGGCCTGTTGCTATCAATGTAACCTGCATGATGTTGTAATGGCCACTGTGATTCCATATATGCATGTGTTCTGTTTACTATGCAACTGTTCCAAATCTGTTGTTTTGGGTTAATGAGAATATCTATGCATGCTGTTATAACTAATCCTGGATTGTGTTGACTATTACTAACCCACAAAATTTCTAAAACTATAACACCATAGCATGTTTGGGAAGGCTGGTCCTAGCGGACCCACCTCTCCCACCTCATCTGGTCATGGCACCAGGCCACAGCACATCTGGGACCCACCACGGGACCTTCTTGTTTGCTGGTCCTGCACCACCTTCGGGTGGAACTGCCTCAGGGATGGTGCCCCCCCTCGGGAGTGGGCATAGAAAGGATATGGTCACCCAAAGCTAGGTTCGGGATTGGTGCATAGCGAGCTTAAAAAGGTGTTTGGAGATCTGCTATGCCAGCTTGAGGGCCACGTGGTGCAATTAGGGGGTCAACCTTCCCCTCCTGCTCAGCCCCCAGCACAGCCACCTTTGGCCAGAGCCTTGTATACTATGATCAAAACAATGTACCATTGCACTATCTGAGTCCTACAAAATAGTGATGACATTCCAAACATATCAGTTAGTACAGTCATCCAGCAGCAGGGAAAGGAGTCTGTAGAATCAGTCAGGTAGTCTATATACACATGTATATATGTATGGAAATGCATATATGTGGAAAAATCTATACATAATACATATATATATATATATATATATATATATATATATATATATATATATATATATAGAGAGAGAGAGAGAGAGAGAGATACATCCACATATCCACATTCGTATCCATATATATGCGTACATACATATTTATAGAAAGGTGAATAAATAAATAAATATATATATATATATATATATATATATATATATATATATATATACGCATACGTACACACATATATATATATATATATATATATATATATATATATATATATATATCTGGATCTAGGACAGTCTACCAAAAGCCTGTTTCACCAAAAGTGAAATGGGCTGTCACAGTTTCGCAAAAGCACTTTTTATCAAAAAAAGTGCTTTCGCCAAACTTTCGTAAAAGTACAGGGAATCAGGGGAAAGTGGTAATGGGTGAGATCGGACTACAGTGGGGATAAGGGAATATTCCCTTTTCCCCACTGTAGTGCGATCTTGGAGTGGGAATATAAAAGTAGGGGGGGTGTGGGGGATAAACATGGTGCGTGTGGTTTATTTTTGTTTTTTGTGTGTGTGTGTGTGTGTGTGTGTGTGTGTGTGTGTGTGTGTGTGTGTGTGTGTGTGTGTGTGTGCATTTTACCTTTCATTTACCGAAGCTGCTTTTTCGGTGAAAGCAGTTTCGGTAAACAATGTTCGGTAGGGCTGAATTCGGACAGCTAGTCTTTTGATCAACCATCCTAGATCCATATATATATTGTTCATAGGTAGGTACTAGGCTATTGGCCCTAGGGCCTATATAAGCCTAGCCAAAAATGTGCCCTGCCTTTCGCAACCCAAGAAAATTATTTTCCTGTGCCCCTGTCGAGCAGAGCCACAGAAGTGATCCCTGGGGTGAATTTCCTATTTCCCATCCAATCATCAAGATTTTTCTTGAAGAGTGCTAATGAGGAGCTCTGTTTGACACAGATAGCTAGTCTGTTCCAGAGTATGGGAAGTCTCTGGGACAGAAATCTATCCCTCCAGCATGTTCTGTTTATTGTGGTGACAAGGTTTAAATCCCTAGAGCATGTGGCTCGGAGGGATTGGGATTTCTTTAAGTGGAGCATGTCCAACAGCTCTGGGTTTGACATAGCTTTATAAGTTAGGCAAAGATTGCCTCTGAGTAGGTGATATGCAACAGAGTTAAGCTAGAGTTTTTTGAGACGGTCTGCATAGGGCATCTGTTTGAGGCCAGTGATCCTCTTTGTAAGGTATTTCTTTGGCATTTCCATTTGTTTTAGATGTCTTGTGAGGTACATATCAAAAGGGGTGTTGTACTCTATAATGGGTCTAATGAGTGATGAGTAGACGGGAACAATGACCTCTTTTTTTCTGGATGAGAAACCTTTTGTGATGAGGTGAGCCACGTAGAAGGATTTCCTGACCACTGTGGTGATGTGATTATCAAAGGAGAGACTACTATCCACCTGTGTCCCAAGGTCTCTTATCACATTTTCAGCATTAAGTAGATTACCAGCTATGTGATAGTTCATGGGTACAGAGTTTTTACCAAAGGGAGTGACAATACACGTTTTTTCATTGAGCTTCAGGCCATGGCTTTGAAACCAGGTATCTGTCTCAGTGAGGCCCTTTTGTAGTATGTTCATATCATTAGGAGTTTCGATTATGGCTCCTAGTTTGCTGTCATCTGTAAACTTTGTAAGCCAAAGACCTTCTGTGTTAGCCTGTACTTCAGAGAAGTCGATACCAAACAGGAGAGGACCCAGAACTGAACCCTGTGGTACTCCATTTGTCACTGTTCTGAAGTCGGATTTTGAGTCTGCTACTTTCACAGTGTGGATTCTGTCCATGAGCCAGTTGGCAACCCATCTTGTGACATAGGGATGTATACCTAGTTTAGTGAGCTTATCTATAATTCCAGTGTAGGGGATGGTGTCAAAAGCCTTGGCGAGATCTAGATAAGCTGTGTGAACCACCTTACCCTTATCTATGGCTTTGGTGACTGCTTCAAAGAAGTCTATCAGGTTTAGGTGACATGATTTGCCTTTTACAAATCCGAACTGAGTAGGGTCCAGAGTTTGGAGATTACCAATGTATTTGTTTAGGAGTTCCATGATGATACGTTCCATAGGCTCATCAGGCTAATGGGGTGGTAGTTCCCGAGGTCCATCGTGGCTCCCCCTTTGTGGAGTGGGATAACCATCATGGTGCACCATTCAGTGGGCACAAAGCCCGAGGTGAAGCTATGATTGAACATGGTACTTAGGTAGGGTGCCAGTTCATTCTGTAGTTCATGTAGAACACAGCATGGGATATTGTCCGGTCCCATGGATGCTGTGTTCTTGGCTTTGGAGAATGTGTATTTTACCTGTGCAGCCGTGATTACAGGAACTTTGCATTCTTCTGGTATAGAGGATGGGCCATCTAGGGGGTGAGAGGGGGGTAAAGTTAGCACTGAACCTATCTGCCAGGATGTTGGCAATATCAGTTGGTTCTGTATATTTAGTGCCATTGTGCTGTAACTCAGAGCAGATCTGAGTGTTGCCATTGAGATTTTTGACATAGCTATAGAATGCTTTGTGGTTGTCTTTAGCGTCAGTGGCAATTTTGTTTTCGTAACTAGCTTTGGAGGATTTTATGAGGGATTTCAGCTTCTTACTGAGGTTGACCAGTTAGTTCCTCCAGTCATGGGATTTTTACTCTTTTTTGCAACAGTTTCTTTCTTCTGTTGTAGTGTTTGTTTATGGCAGAGGACCACCAGATTGGCTTCCTTTTTTTGGAGGATAGCATCTTGGTTCTATTAGGGATTGCATGATCCATGCACTCGTGTAAGTGCTTATATAGTACATTTGTGTAGGATTCAGCAGTCATAGCTCTATTGTCCATTTGCATGGGTGTCAGGAAGTTTGCCATTTCTGTCTTAAGAAGTGTGAAGTTGGCTTTGGAGAAGTTTTTTACGGTGGTTTCCCTAATTGGGGGTGGGGCAGGATATGGATGTCTAGGGTGATTAGCTTGTGGTCAGATATGACCAACAAGGAATTGACCTCTGATGTGGAACACCGGTTGCCCATGTTGGTAATGACCAGGTCTAGGATATTGCTGCCCCTGGTAGGGGTGTGAATAAGTTGATCCAAGGCATTGGAATTTATGAATTCCAGAAAATGTTGAGCAAAAGAGTTGGTACATGAGTAGTTTTCCCAGTTAATGGTGGGGTAGTTGACATCACCCATTATTAGGGTGTTGGGTTGTACCCTAATACTTTCCAGTGTATCAAGAAAAGAGGAGTGGGAATCCTGGGGCATGGTGGGGGGTCTGTAGCAAGCTCCAATTTGGATTGCGGTCTTGCCCAGAGTTAGTTGCACTTGGATAATCTCGGATGCATTATGCTGTGTAACTAGCCTGGAGGTGTGGATATCTTTACTAAATATAGACATGCCTCCACCTTTAGTGCTTCATTCCGGGTTAGGTGGCCGAAAGGTGTGGTATGAATTATAGCCTGGTAATGCAGGGGTGCTCTCTGGAGCTTTGAACCAGATCTCTGTCACTCCACAGATGTTCTCCATTTTAAGGAGTGCCTCGAGTGAGTGCATTTTGAGGTTTAGACTTCTAGCATTGAGTAGCATTATCCTCAGATTTTGCTTGCTTGTACCTGTTATGGTGGTGAATTTTTCATTTGAACCTTGCCTAAAAATGGCACTATAGGGGTGGCAAGTGCCTTAGCCAGTATCCGGAATCCCAAGGATGACAGGTGTAGGCCATCTCTGGCAAAGCATTGTGGTCTGTCGATCCTGTCGCCCCAGGCAGACAAATACTGGACACCAGAAGCTTAGCCAATTGTTGAAGTCAATCATTTTGTCCTTGTACTGTGGTATCATTCTGGTGGTATCATCATTTGTATATATAAATATATGTATACATAAACATACAGAAATATATGACAGCTACAAAGACATGGCAATCAGAGGGTCATGCTGCTGTGCACTGGAATTGTAAATCTGGAAATTCACTCACTAGAAGTATTCCTTAAAAGTCAGAAAAATGACATCTATGTTGTAACAGAGACCTGGTTAATGGCAGCAGGAAGCACTCCTGCAGTACCAGCCTATAATTAATTCTACAACTTTTGGCTACAGAACGTGGACTGAAGCTCCAAAGGTGGTGGTATTGTCATATTCATAAAGGATGCACACACCTCCAGAGTGGTAGACCAACATTATGCATTACAGATCCTGTAGATGTAGCTGATATTGGGTAAGACAGTAGTTCAGGTTGTAGCCTGCTATAGGTCCCATACATGTCCCAAGACTCACACTTAATGTCCATAAACACCAAGAAGAATATTAGTCCAACCTAACAGCATCATACTGGTTGACTTCAACTACCCCACCATTAATCGGGAAAGCTACTCATGTACCGATGCACATGCCCATCACATAGATCTGGCTCTTCCTAAGATAGGCAACTGTTGCTCTACAGCAATAGTCAACTCCTCCTTTGTTATATCTGAACACAAATTAATCTCCTTTGGAAATCTACAGCCCTCCCACCCCACCCTCCCGCTGCACAGGTAACCACCATAAAAAGCCTTTCCAAAGCTAACTATGGTCTCATAAAATCAAAGGTGGCTAATCTCACTGCAGCCATGCAAATGGAGACTAGTTGTATGACAGCTGAATCAAACCACAATGTACTGTGAACACATACACAAATGAATGGATACCGCCTTACCCAATACAACCAGGACTCTCACCTCCAAAAAAAGGAAGCTGATCTGGTAGTCCCCTGCCATAATGATACTGTACAACAAAAGGAGGAAACCAATATGGAATAATGTGAAGTCCCAAGACAGGAAATAAACCCTTATCAGCCTCAATGAATAGTTGAGATCCCTCATCAAATACTAAAAAGTTAGCTGTGAGAACAGAATTTGAGCACATAATAAAGACAACCACAAGGCCTCATACAGTTATGTAAAGAATCTCCATGGCAATACTAAGATTTAGTCTGGGCTATTAGATAATGTTACCTCCCAGAGTGAGCCAACAAATAATCCCAATATACTGGCTGGCATCTTCAGTGCAAACATTACCCCCCCCCCACAATCACAATGCCAGTACACTGCCAGGCACCCAGTATTACTGCAGCACAGGTTAAAGCACCACTGTCCAATGCCAAATATACAGTTTTTATGGAACCTGAGAATATCCCCTGGCTGTGTTCTACATGAACTACAGAGTGACTTGGCACCTTACCTGTGTGCCCTGTTTAAGCACAGCCTCACCTCAGGCTTTGTCCCTACTGAATTGTGCACTGCTACAGTCACCCCTCTCCACAAACGAGGTGTAACTACAGACCCTGGGAAATACCGTCCCAACTGTCTGACAAATCTTTTATGTGAAGCTATGAAATGCATCATCATGCACCTAATAAACAGGGATATGGGAATCTGCAGACTCAGGATCCCACACAGTTTACTTTTGTGAAGGGTAGGTTATAACTGCTCATTCAACCTGGTCAACTTCTTGGCTTCAGTCACCTGAGCTGTGGATGAAGGCTAGCTGACACATACAGCCTACACTGATATGGCCAAAGCCTTTGATAACATTCCCCACTCACTAAGCTCGGCATCAGTCCCTATATTGTTAGGTGGGAACAGAGACACAACCACAGGGGTAGATTGGACATACTGCTGTCATACATTGAGACAGTTGCAGATGTCCCTGGGTTTGTTGTAGCATCCTTTATGAGGAATATGACGTTGGTAATACCAATAGATGTGAGTATTTACTGACTGCATTCCCCAGAGTCCACAACTGATTTACCAAGGACACCAACTGTCTGGTGAACACAAAACACATAACAGGCAGACATGTGTCCAGTCTGTGGGCAGAGTGCCAGTGGAGAGGTATGTCAGAGACATATCACTGTGAGTCGTGACGTCACACACTAAATGCATGTCCACACAAACCCTGCCAATCTATCAATCCACCATGTGTATAACAACACTGACATAGAATCTGTTCACAAATCTGGGGATATGTCCCCCATGTCGAACTGAAAGTTCAACTGCTGAGTCCTACATTAAGGCACTGTATGAGCACATCCACTCATGCATATATCGTGCCATCCCAAATAGAACCAAGATGCTCTCCTCCAAAAAAAGGAAGCCAGTCTGGTGCTACCCTGCCATAAACAAACTTTACAACAAAAGGAAGAAACTGTTGCTGAAAAGAGGAAAATCCCAGGATGCAAAAAAACTCCCTTACCAGCCTCAGTAAGAAGCTGAGATCCCTCATAAAATCCTCCAAAGCTAGTTACAGAAATAAAATTGCCAAAGATTTCAAAGACAACCACAAGGCATTCCATAAATATGTCAGGAATCTAAATGGCATTGGTCAGATCTGCTCTGAGATACAACAGAATGGCATTAACAATACTGATCCCAAGGATAGTGCCAATATCCTGGCAGATGGATTCAGTGCCAACTTCACCCCACTTTCACCCCCTAAATGGCCCATCTCAATACCGGAAGATTGCCAAATTCTTGTAATAACAGCCACACAGGTAAAAAATGCACTCTCCAAAGCTAAGAATACAGCATCCATGGGACCAAATGACATCCCGGGCTGTGTACTACATGAACTACTAAATGAACTGGCACCTCACCTAAGTATCATGTTTAATCATACCCTCACCTCAGGCTTCATGCCCACTGAGTGGTGCACAGCTACAGTTATCCCACTCCACAAGGGAGGATCCACCTTGGATCCCGGGAACTACCGCCCCATCAGTCTGATGAGCCTGATCTGCAAGGCCATGGAATGTATTATCATAAAACTTATAAAGACATTGGCAACCTTAAAACACTGGACCCCACCCAGTTTGGGTTTGTGAAGGGCCGATCTTGTCTCCTGAACCTGATTGACTTCTTTGAATCATTCTCCAGAGCCGTGGATGACAGTAAGCCAGTCCACACAGCCTATCTGGACCTCGCCAAGGCCTTTGACACCATCCCCCTCTCTGGAATCATAGATAAACTTACTAAGCTGGGCATGAATCTCTATGTCACTCAATGGGTTGTCAAATGGCTTACTGACAAAACCCACACTATAAAAGTAGTTGACTCCAAATCCAGCTCCAGGGAAGTGACAAGTGGAGTACCCAAGGGTTCAGTCCTGGGACCTCTCTTGTTTGGCATCTACTTCTCTGAAGTACAGGCCAACACTAAGGGACTCTGGCTAACAAAGTTCGCAGATGACTGCAAACTGGGAGCCATTATTGAATCCCCAAATGATGTGGATACTCTACAAAAGGACATTACAGAAACAGATGCTTGGTGCCTGAGCCATGGGATCAAGCTCAATGCCAAGAAATGTATAGTTATCTCTTTGGGAAAAAACATGTACCCATGAATAGCCACATAGGTGGCAGTACACTAAACACCAAAAGTGTGATAAGAGACTTAGGGACACAGGTGGACAGTGGTCTCACCTTCAATAACCACATTGCCACAACAGTCAGGAAATCATTCTATGTGGCACACCTCACCACTAAGAGCTTTTCAACCAGAAAAAAGGAGGTCATTGTCCCAATGTACTCATCCCTCATTAGACCCATTATAGAATACAACTCCCCATTTGGTATGTACCTCTCAAGACATCTGCAACAACTGGAAAGGTTGCAGAAATACCTCACTAAAAGAATCACAGGCCTAAAGCAGATGTCATATGCTGACCGCCTTAGAAAACTCCAACTATACTCTTTCGCATATCATCTACTCGGAGGCAATCTCTGCTTAACACACAAGGCCATGTCAAACCCAGAGCTGTTGGACATGCTACACTTAAAGAAATTCCAATCCCTCAGAGCCACACGCTCCAGAGTTCTAAACCTTGTCATCGCAATAAACAAAACATGCTGGAGGGATAGTTTCCTGACCCAGGGACTCCCCAGACTCTGGAATAGACTGCCCATACATGTCAATCAGATCGCCTCTTTGGCCCTCTTCAAAAGGAACCTTGATGATTGGATGGGAGAAAGGAAATTCACCCCAGGGATCATGTCAGTCACCCTGCTAGACAGGGGTTCAGGGAAGTAAATAGTGTGGGAAGAAATAGCCAGGGAATTGCTATGGCTAGTCTTGTATAGGCCCTAGGGCCAATAGCCTAGTACCAACCTATGAACATATGAACCTGTGTTGGTCAGCTGTCTCCACATGTCCTGTCCTGTGATGTATTGCCACACACTGCATGTGAATTTGTAGGCCACCACCTCTGTAATGTCCCTCACACAGGAGAGGAAATGGGACAAGGCCCAGATTAAGGAATGTCCCATATGTCAGAACTGGCAGCAGTGTCCAGGTCCAGATCACAATACAATGTGGGCACCTACATAGTGGTATGGCCATAGCAATACCTGACATCTGCAAATCTGTACAGAGGAGAGACAGAAAGAAGATAGCCAACAGGTTATGCATTAGGATGAATGTTTTGAAAGATGCATGTCTGAAACTGAAAGGCATGCCATTGCTACATGACAGCAGTCCTCAATGACATGTCCAAAAATCATAGCAGTCTACAGTTAATATCAACATATCAGATCAATATCCAATAAGAGATACATATAAACATACAGCTCAAACACCAAGAACAAGATACTCAGTACTCAGAGTCCAGCTTTGCATGCAGGAGTGTATGGTTCCAGTACTAAGATCTGCAATCTACTCTTTCTTGAAAAAGCACTGTTAAAAGTACTAACGTAATGATAAAATATGTGTTAAACTATTTCTGTCAACCAGTGCACTGTAGCTGGTGTAACATGCAAGTGTGACTGCATATAACCTGAGATACCACCCATGTATGAAACAAATCCAAAGAGAAAAGATTATGGTACTACCCATGTCTACCCAGGTATCCCATACAGTATACTTACACCTCCTGCTACTATAATGACAGCACATAGAAGGATGTTATGTACAGGAAATTAAATACACTTATTAAAGATGTCATTACCCTGCTATTTTATCAGACTGGAATGTGACCACTGGTTACCAGAGCTAAGCTATGCTTAGCAGGTTTCAGCATTGCTTAAATGTAAATGCTAAGCAGATTTGCTCACTGGTAAGTGAAGCCTACATGGTGCAAGCGCCTATTAGTTTAATCATATGTTACCACCGCTTGCCATCACGCAAACCCACTCAAACACGCTCAAAGCTGCCTAAAACTGCCTTAACCACTCTGTATCCAACAGTCCTTGTTCTGCCTAGGAACAAAATAAACAACCCTTGCAGATCTTGAACTCAGGACCCTGCAGACCATAGCCTTTGCAATTTACCAATAAGCCACCTCAGCTGTATTGCTTGTGGATATTTTATCAAACATACCCTTTTTACCAACCAGTTTACAATAGGGATAAGCAAGTGTGCAATTAAGAAGGATTGGTATATATATATATATATATATATATATATATATATATATATATATATATCTGAAGAGAACATACATAGAGAGAGAGTGAGATATGTAAAGAGAACCTTATATGTGTACAATAATATATATATATATATATATATATATATATATATATATATCTATAAAATACACATGTGTATATATATATATATATATATAAATATATATATATATATATGTATATACATACATATATAGATATATACCAAACACCATAATACTGGGCGATTTTAACTACCCTGCCATTAACTTTGAAAACTACTCATGTACCAACACCTTTGCACAACAGTTCTTGGAATTCATAAATTCTAATGCCCTGGATCAATTAATCCCTAGCCCACCAGGGCTCTAGAATTCTAGACCTGGTCATTACCAACGTGGGAAATCGATGCTCCACATCTTGGGTCACTCCCTCGTTGGTCAGGTCTGACCATAAGCTAATCACCCTTGACATCTACATCCCACCTCCATCCCCCAGAAAGGTAATCTCCATAAAAAACTTCTCCAAAGCTAACTTCATGCTACTCAAGTCAGAAGTGGCAAATTTCATGACATCCATGCAGATGGGAACTGAAAGTTCAACTGCTGAATCCTACACTAAGGCACTGTATGAACACATCCACTCGTGCATGAATTGTGCCATCCCCAATAGAACCAAGACGGTCTCTTCCAAAAAAAGGAAGCCGATCTGGTGATCCCTTGCCATAAACAAACATTACAACAAAAGGAAGAAACTGGTGCATAAAAGAGAAAAATCCCAGGATGCAACAAACTTTCTTACCAGCCTCAGTAAGAAGCTGAGACCCCTCAAAAAATCCTCCAAAGCTAGTTACAAAAATAAAATTGCAAAGATTCCAAAGACAATCACAAGGCATTCTATAGCTATGTCAATAATAAAAATGGCAATTCTCAGATCTGCTCTGAGCTACAACAGAATGGCATTACATCTACTAATCCCAAGGATATTGCCAATATTCTAGCAGATCGATTCATTGCAAACTTCATCCCATTCTGAACCCCTAAAGGGGCTATCTCAATACAAAAGATTGCCATACTCTGGTAATAATGGCCACACAAGTAAAAGATGCACTCTCTAAAGCTAAAAATACTGCATCCATGGGACCAGATGGCATCCCAGGCTGTGTACTACATGAACTACAAAATGAACTGGAATCTCACCTAAGTGTCACGTTTAATCATAGCCTCACATCAGGCTTCATTCCCACTGAGTGGAGCACAGCTACAGTTATCCCACTCCACAAGGGGGGGATCCACCTTGGATGACAGGAACTACTGCCCCATCAGTCTGATGAGCCTGATCTGCAAGGCCATGGAACGTATTATCATGGAACTTTTAAACAAAGACATTGGCAACCTTCAAACACTGGATCCCATGCAGTTTGGGTTCGTGAAGGGCCGATCTTGTCTCCTGAATCTGATTGACTTCTTCAAATCAGTCTCCAGAGCTGTGGACAAGCATAAGGTGGTCCATACAGCCTATCTGGACCTTACCAAGGCCTTTGATACCATCCCCCACTCTGGAATCATAGATAAACTTACTAAGCTGGGCATTAATCCCTATGTCACTCAATGGGTTGCCAACTTGCAACATCTACTTCTCTGAAGTACAGGCCAACACTAAGAGACTCTGGCTAACAAAGTTCGCAGATGACTGCAAACTGGGAGCCATTATTGAATCCCCAAATGGTGTGCATATTCTACAAAAGGGCCTTACAGAAACAGATGCTTGGAGCCAGAGTCATGGGCTCAAGCTCAATGCCAAGAAATGTATAGTTATCCCCTTTGGGAAAAAAACATGTACCCATGAATTACCACATAGGTGGCAGGACACTAAACATTGAAAGTGTGATGAGAGACTTAGGGACACAGGTAGACAGTGGTCTCACCTTCGATAACCAGATTGCCACAACAGTCAAGTAATCCTTCTCTGTGGCACACCTCATAACTAAGGGCTTTTCATCTAGAAAACAGGAGGTTATTGTCCCACTGTACTCATCTCTCATTAGATCCATTATAGAATACAACTCCCTGTTTGGTGCGTTCCTCTCAAGACATCTGCAACAACTGGAAAGGCAGCAGAAATACCTCATTAAAAGAATCACAGGCCTAAAGCAGATACCTTATGCTGACCATCTAAAAAAACTCCACCTATACTCTGTCACATATCGTCTACTCAGAGGCAATCTCTGCTTAACATAAAAGGCCATGTCAAACCCAGAGCAGTTGGACATACTACAATTAAAGACATCGCAATCCCTCACAGATACACGCTCCAGGGATCTAAACCTTGTCATCACAATGAACAAAACATGCTGGAGGGATAGTTTCCTGACCCACAGACTCTGGAATAGACTGCCCATACATGTCAAGCAGAGTGCCTCTTTGGCCATCTTCAAATGTAACCTTGCTGATTGGATGGAAGATAGGAAAATCACCCCGGGGATCACATCAGTCGCCCTGCTAGACAGGGGTCCAGGGAAGTAAATACTGTGGGAAGAAATTGCCAGGGAGCTGTTATGGCTAGGCTTGTACAGACCCTAGGGCCGATAGCCTAGCACCAAACCTATGAACCTATATATATATATATATATATATATATATATATATATATATATATATATATATATATATAAATATATATACATATACACACATACAAACATGCATATGCATAATCTGGTGGTCCCCTGCCATAAACAAACTTTACAACAAAAGGATGAAACTGTTGCAGAAAAGAGGAAAATCCCAGGATGCAAAAAACTCCCTTACCAGCCTCAGTAAGAAACGGAGATCCCTCATAAAATCCTCTAAAGCTAGTTACAAAAATAAAATTGCCAAAGATTCCAAAGACAACCACAAGGCATTTTATAACTATGTCAAGAATCTAAATGGCAAGGCTCATAACTGCTCTCAGCTAAAACAGAATGGCATTGAATAAACTGATCCCAAGGATATTACCAATATTCTGGCAGATCGATTCAGCGCCAACTTCACCCTCCTCTCACCCCCTAAGCTGCACATTTCAATACCAGAAGATGGCCAAATTCCTGTAATAACGGCCACACAGGTAAAAAACACACTCTCCAAAGCTAAGAATACAGCATCCATGGGACAAGATCCCGGGCTGTGTACTACATGAACTACAATATGAACTGGCATCTCACCTAAGTGTCATGTTTAACTATAGCCTCACCTCAGGTTGCATGCCCACTGAGAGGCGCAAAGCTACAGTTATCCTACTCCACAAGGGGGGATCCATCTTGGATCCTGGAAACTACCATCCCATCAGTCTGACGAGCCTTATCTGCAAGGCCATGGAGCGTATTATCATGGAACTTATAAAGAAAGACATTGGCAACCTTCAAACCCTGGACCCCACCCAGTTTGGGTTTGTGAAGGGCCGATTTTGTCTCCTGAACCTGATTGACTTCTTCGAATCAGTCTCCAGAGCCATGGACAAGAGTAAGGTGTTCCACACATCCTATCTAGACCTCACCAAGGCCTTTGATACCATCCCCCACTCTGGAATCATAGATAAACTAACTAAGCAGGGCATTAATCCCTACATCATCCAATGGGTTGCCCACTGGCTTACTGACAGGACCCACACTGTAAAAGTAGCCGATTCCAAATCTAGCTCCAGACAAGTGACAAGTGGAGTACCTTAGGGTTCAGTCCTGGGACTGCTCTTGTTTGGCATCTACTTCTCTGAAGTACAGGCCAACTCTAAGGGACTTTGGCTAACAAAGTTCACAGATGACAGCAAACTGGGAGCCATTATTGAATCCCCAAATGATGTGGATAGTCTACAAAAGGGCCTTACAGAAACAGATGCTTGGTGCCAGAGCCATGGGCTCAAGCTCAATGCCAAGAAATGTATAGTTATCCCCTTTGGGAAAAAACATGTACCCATGAATTACCACATAAGTGGCAGTACATTAAACACCGAAAGTGTGATAAGAGACTTAGGGACACAGGTGGACAGTGGTCTCACCTTCGATAACCACATCGATGCAGCAGTCAGGAAATCCTTCTATGTGGCACACCTCATCACTAAGGGCTTTTCATTCAGAAAAAAGGAGGTCATTGTCCCACTGTACTCATCCCTCATTAGAACCATTATAAAATACAATGCCCCATTTGGTATGTACCTCTCACAACATCTGCAACAACTGGAAAGGCTGCAGAAATACCTTACTAAAAGAATTACAGGCCTAAAGCAGATGCCCTATGCTGACCACCTTAAAAAACTCTAGCTATACTCTGTCGCATATTGTCTACTCAGAGGTGATCTCTGCTTAACATACAAGGCCATGTTAAACCCAGAGCTGTTGGACATGCTACACTTAAAGAAATCCCAATCCCTCAGAGACACATGCTCCAGGGATCTAAACCTTGTAATCACAATAAACAAAACATGTTGGAGGGATAGGTTCCTGACCCAGAGACTCCCCAGACTCTGGAATAGACTGCCCATACATGTCAAGCAGAGTGGCTTTTTGGCCCTCTTCAAAAGGAACCTTGACGATTGGATGGGAGAAAGGAAATTCACCCTGGGGATCACGTCAGTCGCCCTGCTAGACAGGGGTCCAGGGAAGTAAATAGTGTGGGAAGAAATAGCCAGGGAATTGTTATGGCTAGGCTTGTATAGGCCCTAGGGCTGATAGCCTAGAACCTATATATATATATATATATATATATATATATATATATATATATATATATATATATATATATATATACATACACACAAACATATATATATATATATATATATATATATATATATATATATATATATATATATATATATATATATATATATATATATATAATATATATATATATATGTATATATATATATATATATATATATATATATATATATATATATATATATATATCTTTATATATATATGCATACATGTCTCAAAATGCCCATACAAACTTATGCTGCTGATAGACCACCCTCAACTGGGGCATCATGCACAGTTGGATACAAAAGCTGCCATGACACTCACATCTGCCCCCCCCACACACATTTGAAATAAATAAGTGAACAGTACACTGCTACAAAATCATGATAGGCCATACACAATAGCCAGACATACTACAACCTCTTAGTAAAACAAATAAAATGTCTGAACATAGCAAAGAAAAATACAACCAGCCAGTAATTCACACATGTTTATTATACTTGATGTCTTGGCCATAGCCCTCAAGGAGTAAATATTACCACAAATGCATGCCTTAATCAAAAGGAGCAATTAACACCTAATTACATAATTGAATACACAGCCTCGAATTACACTTGTCATTTAACCCCCATGGGATAAAGCATCACAGTTAATATTAATACATCGAGTCTGTAGATAACATTTGTCCTTTTTTGAATGTTTCCTCACACTGAGGAACAGACATTTTCAGAAACAGTACCTTGAGACCCACTATTGTCCCATGGTGATATTTATTCAAATGCAAAGATATAGAACTGACATATTTCTTATCAATAATACATCTGACATGTTCTAGTAGCCTAGTTTTAAAACATGTGTTACTGTCCCCCACATAAAATATGTTACAAGGATCTAAGAACATTCTCTATACACCAACCTCTTGAATTTACAGACGTCAACATGTTTCTCAGCCATTCCCCTCAGCAGGAATTACAGCAATAAATAATGATATACCAGTATACCTATCCACCTACTACTGTATGACATCTGGACAAAGCCTGACATAATTGGTAGACAGAAGCCCAAATACATGGCCTTACATGAAATATTGTTATACACTGAGAAAGTTGCTGGTGTTACAGGGTTTGTTGTAACATATCTTTTCTGAGGGATATAAAGTCAGAAAAACAAATGGATGTTACCATCTACATAATGCAATCACCAGATTATACTACTGATTTGCCAAGTGCAACACCTGTCTGGAGAACAGCCCATACATAACAGGCTAATCTGTGGCCATTATGTGGATGGCCCTACAGTTGAGATCAATGCAGTGACAGAACTTTGTTAGACTGAAACCCATACAGAAGGAGCATGTGTAGACAAACCCTGTTAAACTAGCAGTATTACAAACATATAACAGCAATACTCACATTGTGCCCATAAGTCTTGAACCTTCCCCACCATTTAGTTGGCTTGTCTCCACAAGTCTTGTTGTAAGAGGTAGTAGCTCACACAACTTTAGGATGTCTTCCTCACAAGTAAGGGAAAGGGCCAATGCCCACATTGAGTACTCATTTATAGGAGTGTGTTGCCATGACATTGGCTATTGGAAGAACTACACATCTACTCTGCATGCAGTTAGCAAATAGGGAACCCTAATAGGTGCAGAGGTCATCATGTGGTCATGAGCATCACCTTTAAATGCCATGCTGCTACCTATTCAAACCAACTCTATCCCTGTAATGCAGAGAGAGAGAGAGAGAGAGAGAGAGAGAGAGAAATAACGAATGAAATATAAAGTGGAAAAAAGAAGAAAGAAAAAAGGCAAGTGGAACATGTAAGCAAGTAATTGAATGTAGTACTTGGTCTGTAATAATGGGAGATATGATTCGGAGGAATATATGTCCCAACAAGACATGCTGTACTAAAGTCCTGCTAAACAGCTGGTATGGCCATAGCATCTGGCCCTCTCTACAGTGGGAGAGATCACAGACATACCTCTCAATTGTAAAGATCCTCACAGAATGTCCAGATTTTCCCATCATGTATTTTTGTCTGTTCCTCCTGAGACCTGTACTTTTCTGGCAATTAGCTGAGGATTGAATTCATCAGGTAATGACAAACACTTGAGTTTAAGATACTACATCCTTAAGAATATTCACCATAATGCTAAATGTATCATTCTACAAACATCCTATGTTTGTAACAGGAATATTCAAGTCTGTCCCTATTTTCCCCCCATCATTTTAGGCATTGTCCAGATGTGATGCTCTGAGAGGTTGTGAGGTGGGATCACAGCTCAGGAGCCTGACACACCCTGGGAAAGGACAGCTCATATATGACAACCACAGAGCTGTCTGTCAAATATTTGCAACTGTGCCACTGCTAGACCAGTTATCGGGATGTTTTCCGTATCCATGTTACCTGTGATTATGAGTATGACACATGTTTGCCTTGTAAAGCTACAAGACCTATAGAGGGTATGTGCAAAGTAAAGTACTGTTGCACACATGTGTGTTGAACTGCATGTGATATCTTGAATTAATAACATTCAACTATACAGTGTTCTGTTGGCAATAAGCACATTTGTGACTGATATATGTAGTCACATGCATATATACTTGTGTTATGTCAGCCAAACTATTGGCAGGTCTGTAAACAATAGCATTGTAACATAATAGCCTACTTATGACTGTTGGATATCTTCCAGGTTATCACAGTGATGTCAAACCCTACTGTGCAATCAACGCACTAATGTATGGTTCAGCTATATTAATACAGTATCAATACTGATGCCCCTTTGACACCCATTTATGTCTGCCATTGTCCAGACATACTGCTATAACAGATTGAGATGTATGATTGAGTGGCAAGACAGTAACTACAGTGTGCCATACTAACATACAACGGAAATGTATACCAGGTATCCCCTGAGCTCATGTATGTATGCTTATGTTCAGATGGAAGGCACAATACTAAATCACATGGGTTTCAAGCATTCAGGTACATATGAATCCAAATAATCAGGCGAAGAGGTAACCAGGGCATACAAACTATAAGTTCCTTTTCAATGAAGAATATATCCAGTAAACTTGTAAAAACATAAAACAAGATTTATTTGGTGCACACACAGTAAGCGCTTTCACAGTAGCTACTTCAGACTGTTAAAATTTGAACCAGCTCATTAGTTTGGTTTATATAGCATGTGATCTAGCTCATAAATCAATTAAGCATTTAAAGAGACAATGTTGCTAAAACCATTCACAAAATGTTAAGTCACTATGGCTATAAAAATAGTGTTTATGATGGCTCAATCATATTAGCCATGGTGATGTATATATGACATCTCAAATAACATAGTTCTGATGTCTTAATAAACAAACATTGTACATATATATATTTGATAAGAAGCACATAATTCAGTAGTTATATGCATCCTAAACAAATTTGTTTATACTGAAATGACAGCAGTTAACATAAAGACATTGCTTTAGCTCATATTATAAGCTAAACAGAGCTGTGCTAAATAAGGAAAAATCCATTAATTCTGCACAAACTGACTGCATAGTATCTAAGCAGCAAGAGATACCCAATGGAATCTCCATTGATACTAATAAGTATTAATAAAGCAGCTCAAGAACTACTAATATAGATTTAAATGTATATTAATTAAAATATAAAGTATGCAACAAAGCAGCAAAATGTAGCTATGTTCCCATATACAATCGAATAGTATATGAATATCTCTAATACATCTGCTAAGAATATGGTCTAGAGCTAAAAACATCCAGTTACTTGCAACTTAAAACATCCAATATTCACAATGTTAGGCTGCTGATTATATTAAACTTGGCATTTAGAATCTACTATGTTAAAATATATGAATAACAACCCATAGCTGAGATGCATTACACCTAAAACAACATATCTATAGTCACATATACTTAAGTAATCCAATTACTGGCAAGAACTACGAACCTATGCATAGGGTCGGTGGTAACCTTCTACCCAGAAACAGAATTTAACTATAGAAGTTATCGAAAGTATTATCGCATAATCAAATGCAATAAAACCATATTCATAAATCATACTTGCATTGTAAACATTGTAGATTTAAGAACATAATATTTAAATGGCATAGCTAAAATTGCATATGCTTAACTAATCTGATGGTCAACAAGACTGCAAACCTACACATAGAGTAACTGATAAATTTCTATGCAAAAGCCATGTCCAGACATGAAAATTATCAGAACCGTCAAAAATGATCTAACATGGTCAAAAATAATAACACCGGGCCCACTGTAATTTCACTGACATTCTGGGCATTATAAATCAAAAGACGTTATATAATGCCCATAATTATACTGGGGATAAATTGGGTTACTCAATGACAACCAACAGATCAAAATGCTTCATGGCTAAAAAGCTGAAAAATATACTAAAATAACTAAAAAATACCTCCAATACATACCCATATAGCAGATACATACTATATCGAAAATTAATGTAAAAATCTGCTATATTAAAAACTACCATATGGGAAAAGCTAATTTGTTACTGTTCATCTCGTTAAAATACTGACGAAATTATATAATAATTGTTATATCTATCTAGTTAGGGGTGAGTGCCAGGGTAGAATCTATATTATCTAATACAAAAATTGTGTAATACAAAAATTGTATATGCAGGGCATCATAAAATACAAAAAGTTTAACAATATGTGATAGGTATAACTATAAATAATGTTAAAAATTCTATGTTATAGGAAGTATAAAAATGTATGTTGTGTACATGTAGACATCTAGACATCTATCCTAGATGCGTCTAGCTCTGAGTGTAGGTTTTATAGATGCCCTTTCATTAAGTCCCTTACCCCTATCTGCCCGTAGTCTGATCATCCAATTCACTTCTCTACATTCAGTAGTGTTGCGGATGTCTCCTTGTCTAATGGTAGGCATAATGTAATCAATAGCCCTGAATTTAAATGTATGTTGGGGGCCTTGCTCTTTAACATGTTTCGCTAAAGCGTTGGTCATATAACCAATTCTTATAGCATAAAGATGTTCTCTGATCCTAATGCGGAGCATCCTGTTGGTTTTTCCAACATAAAAGGCTGTGCATTCTTCACAAACAGCAAGATACACTAAATTCTCAGTATTACAAGAAGCTAGGACATGAAAATAAAACATTTGTCCAGTATCCGGATGTAGAAATGTACTCTCTGTGGTTATATACACACAATATGGACAATGTTGACATGGGTGTGTACCAATATTTGCACATGATTGCTGGTTCTTATTAGGATAGCATAAAAGATTTTTTAAGTTGGGTTTATTCTTAAACTGAAATTTAGGTAGATCACCAACTATAAATTTAATTTCTTCATTGCTAGTGAGGATACGCCAATGTCTATTGACTATATCCATTATTAATTTCCTATCGTTGGTATAAAATATAGGAACCCTTACATATTGCTGTTTGCACTCTCTAATAGATGGTGTATGAGAGTGCCCTGAAAAATAAGGTCTTGTCTTATCTTGTCTAATTTCGTCGATATCTACCAGTCCATTATTAATTTCCTTTTCTGCATATCCTCGCTGGAGTAATCTATGCTTAAATTCCTTGATCTCATTTTGAAACCCATGTTCAGATACATTCAATCGGGACATTCTCATACTTTGCCCTTTAATTATGTTATTAAATACATACCTAGGGTGCATACTCAACCTATGCAGTAAGGAATTTCTGTAACAAGTTTTTCTGTGGACTCCAGTATTAACACAATCTCCCATTACTTTCTCTACAAAAACATCTAAGAAATCAATCCTAGTGTAGGAATGTGTGGAGGTAAATTTGAGGTAAGATGTCATATTATTAATGACAGATATATAGGTATTTAACTGCTCAAGCCCACCTTCCCAAACCAGAAAAACGTCATCCACTATTTTTACTATTTTTTTGGAGGTTACGGAGAGGTATTTGCATCGCTGGGAACATTGTTACTACTGGTTGCCTCATTCAGGTACATAGATTGTACATGCTGCAATGTGTGTAATATCAATGTCACTGCATACAACAGACAGAAATGTATACGGCTACTGGTTGTTGCAGTGCCCTGACACTAATATGGGTACTAGAGTAGGCATGATATTCAGCTATTAATCAGAGAAGTTTCCACCTGTGTTATGACCCTCTGTCCATGCTTACCACTACCAGCTATATCCATAGCTATATACAGTGGATATCACAAGTGTACACACCCCTTTTAGAATGCCAGGTATGTGTGCTGTATGACAATCAGACCACAGAAGATCATTTCATAATGTTTCACATCTTTATGTGACCCCTAACCTGTACAATTCTATTGAAATAGGTTCATAGGTTCATAGGTAGGTACTAGGCTATCAGCCCAAGGGCCTACTTAAGCCTAGCCAGCAAGGTACCATAGCTTACACCACCCAAGAAAGTCATTTAAATACAATAAAAAGTGTTTGTAGGAAGGTGACCAACTGTTGCCAAGTGAAGATGTGCCATGATGTTAGCGTCTAGACCATGATGGATGAATGCTGTAACCAACTCAAGTGGTGCATGCACAACATATCAGTTTAACGGTGTGCACACTCATTCAACTAGCTTACTGTACTGAGCATTATTTCCATATGTTTTCACAGACCCGATTGTTATGTTTTCAATTGAATTGCACAGACTATAGGTCACACTACAAGTGGGAATTGCTATGAAATGAGTTATTGTTGTGTCATGTTCCAATTGCACAAATACCAGGCAGTGTATCAGGGGTGTGCACCCTTCATATCCACTGTAGCTTTATGGACACAGCAGTACCTGACCTGTATATCCAGCCTCCACCAAGGTCGAGTAATCCCAATTTTGGTGGACAGCAGCAATACACAAACCACATAATAGGTTGCTACATTGGCTGTACAGGGACACATAGGTACCTATATCTGAGTAAGCATGTAAGTTCACAGGTGACCTCCTGTAAGGCTGACTATAACTATGAATCGGAGATATCCACACCACCAAGGACAATTGCAACCGTGTCTCCACATATATTGTAAGTCTAAGATGAAACAACACAATTCACCCTGTACTGGGGGTAAAGAACACCTCATACACACATGCCATGGATATAGGCAACATGCATCACACAGGTTAGGTGGGACATTGCCACCCTGTCCACCTCAGTTTTACAGGGAGATATGCCCATCAACCACACTCCTCCCTTCAGCAATGGTGAGCATGTACATATTGCCTACTGATGGCAACAACAGTATATCTCCATGGGGCATAATAACATCAGTGTCTGCCTCCTACATGACCTCAGGCATATTCTTAGAGGTCCATCACACACCACACTCAAACATAGATCTTCCACCATTCACACACCATCCACATGGCGGATGCCCACTGTCAACCCTCTACACTGAAATGAATGGAGGTTAGAGGATTATGCAATCGTGTCCAACATTGGGGGGAATAAGATAGCTCAGGGACAGGTGTGTAATGCAAGCTGCTATAGACATTATAGCTTGGAGGGTTTTGGTGTAGTATGGATTATTTGCAAGTAATATCTACTGTTGATGTGCATTTTGTCAACTGTATGAGGTTCTGTGACCTTTTTCCTGTTTACGTCTTCCAGGTAACATGCAGAGTGCTCACCTACCAGCATTCTCTGTTGGGGAAACAGACATTATCACCCAATATGTGATTGGACATTATGCCCTGTCATTTGGATGAAGAGCAGAAGATGTGCGGGAGAGGACTACCCTGTGGAACAGTATGGTCCACAGGGTAAATGATGCCAGCCTGCACAGCAGAACTTATGAGCATGTGCAGCATCAGGCCACCAACCTCAAATGTCATGCCCATCAATGGGCTGCTGCCATAGTGAGGGACTGGCTAGGCAGAGCCCAGTCATCCAGCCCCCACTGACACCCACCAAGGAGATCCTCACCACACTTGGGCCACACGCTGAACGCACAAGCCATGAGGCTGAGGGAAGCATTGTGGAGGTGGGCTGCACACACATACTGGATGAGGAGCATGCAGGTAAGGGCCCAGTGAGGATTAGTACACTAATGTATCAGACATAGATGTATCTGTATTGTAACAGACATAATCACCCAATATGTGATTGGACATTATGCCCTGTCATTTGGATGGAGAGCAGAAGATGTGCAGGAGAGGACTGCCCTGTGGAACAGTGTGGTCCACAGGGTAAGTGATGCCAGCCTGCACAGCAGAACTTATGACCATATGCAGCATCAGGCCACCAACCTCAAATGCCATGCCCATCAATGGGCTGCTGCTGTAGTGAGGCAACGACAAGGCAAAGGTGGGGGCCCAGCCATCCAGCCCCCATTGACACCCACCAAGGAGATCCTCACCACACTTGGGCCACACGCTGAATGCACAAGCCATGATGCTGAGGGAAGCATTGTGGAGGTGGGCTGCACATACTGGATGAGGAGCATGCAGGTAAGGGTCCACTGGGGGTTAGTACACTAATGCATCAGACATAGATGTGTCTGTATTGTATCTGCATGCATGTGTCAAGTCCGACTGCAGTTGTGGATGGAGTTTTTTAATGCACAGAGGTTAGTACTGAAGTTAGTAATGAAGATGTGCAGACATGCTACATCCATCCTGTACCAAGGTCACATGTGCTTCTGCTGACAATATCTCCCTCTCACAACTACCTAGGGCCCTCTGGTCTACATATGGGACAACAGCCTAAAGCTGGCGAGTATGACATTGTTCTGTTGTTGCCTGGCAATACTCCAGGCATGTGAAGTGCATGCAATTTACCATGCACACAACCATCAATAATAACTATAGTGCTTTATGTAATAGCTATATTTATTTATTTATTTATTTATTGACATTTGTTAACCGCATTAGTCCAACTGGGTTTTGGGCCATTTTCAGTGGAGACCTGAGGAGAAAAGCTCCAGAAATACATAAAATCAATTTTGATAAAGAGAATAGTAATAAAACTCAGGTTATGTTGGTATATTGTGTGTTGTGCATGTTCACTTCTGCTGGGTTAACTGTATTGCATGACAGTGGTCACCACTGGGGCCTGTCTGATGTGAACTCAACATTCCTATAGCATACCTCACAACTTGTCAGTGCCAGGACGTCTGGACAGAGGTCAGTATATTGTGCTGGACAAACCGCATAAGGTAGGGTCATGAAAGATACATTACTGGTATACAGTGGATGTAAATTGTGTACTCACCCCTCTTAAGATGCAAGATGTTCCTGTTACATACTAATTAGGACCACAATATGACAGTCTACACCTCTTCCGGCCTTTAATGTGACCCATAACAGATACAGTTCACTTGTAAAACCAAGGATCTGCACTCATGTATTGCACCTACAAGGCTAGTCATCTGTGAGAGTGGCAGACATCCTATTAGCATGATGTTTCAGTCAGGTATGATACCTCATGCTGCCATGCATGTCAATACACTCACTGTGGCCTATTTGGCTATAATATCACATACATGGGCATTGTTAAGGCACACAGATGACTTCCAGCCATGTATAGATTTCAAACATACGGATATTCCAGACACATATGTACAGAGGACTGTACCGTGGTTTAACCTGCTGCATGTGAGGCAGATGCTGTTACCACACTATATAAAGTAATGGCAGTGGGAAGTGGTCACCAGCTGTGTATTGTATACACATCAAAATAGTATAAGCCACACAAGATATGATCCTCACACACACACAAACAGTTACCAGCATTAGAACACTTGCCTATCTAGGTATTCCTAATATAGTTCTACCCAGTTCTGAGATGTGCCACAGAGCTTTTATATATCCACCTCTTGCATAGGTACTTCTAAGGTGGATGACATCAACAGGTCTACTAAATTGGAGTGAAGGGAAGTACACAGGTCAAAAATGGTATGAGACAGACAGTACAAGATTCATGCACACATATGCTTGTCTGTATTGGGATTAGAACTCCTGCCTACCTAGGTATTCTTACTATAGTGCTACACAGTTGTGAGACACACCACAGAGCTTATACATTTTCCACTCTTCCAAAGGTACTTCTAAGGTGAATGACATCAACAGGTCTACTAAATTGGAGTGAAGGGAAGTGTAAAGGGTAGTACACAGGTCAAAAATGGTATGAGCCAGACATTACATGAGTCATACGCACATACTTGCCAGAATTGGGATTAGAACTCAGGCCTATCTGGGTATTCCTATCATAGTGCCATGCAGTTATGAGATGCACCACATACCTTATACACTTCCAACTCTTCCAAAGGTACTTCTAAGGTGGATGACATCAACAGGTATACTAAATTGGAGTAAAGGGTAGTGCACAGGTCAAAAATGGTATGAGCCAGGTAGTACATGATTCACATCCACATACATATGCACACACCCTTTCCAATATTAGGATTAGAAACTTCTGTCTGTTTAGGTATGTCTGCTATAGTGTTATGCAGTTGCTGCATGTGCTACAGAGCTTACTGAATTTACACATGGCCAAAGCTGCAGGTAACTGCACAGCTGTGGTAAAGTATTACAGCTGGCAGACAGTCTTCTTTCTGTTCCACCCGTACATCATGCTAGTTCTTTTTGTCTTGCACTTCAATTAGCATTATAGCTTGTCACTTCACCAGGTTATCGTATCAAGAAGTGTGGCACACCTATGAGCCATCAGCAGTACTTATTCATCACAGCTGTTGCCCCAGTACTTACTAGTTATGTCCACCCCTCCTGGCATGTTTGAAGTGTGGTTATCTGTGTTTTCACCCATTAACCTGGTGCACTTGTCCATTCTGGGGCACTGTTGCAACTGCCTCATGTACACAGACAACTTTCCCCATTAAACTCCAAATACTCAGGCCTGTGAATGTTACCCATATATCACCCAATGTGGACATATGCACTCTCCAGCAAAGACTGGACTAGCAGGTCAAGAGGATAAGATCAACACCTGCACCACACCATGTGGAACATGTAGCTCACCATGACACTCACTTTGACAGCCATAACATGTAGTGAAAAGCCACACACCCACCTTCCCAGAGGCACTCAATGGACACCTATCCAAACAGCACAGACCAACAAGGCAGACACCCACTCAGACACAGCAACATGGCACATGCCAAGGGAGACATATTTAACCTACACAGTGTGCCCCCAACCTAAGCCCCTAAGGCTAACCTCCTTGCACAATACAGTGATCATGGGTAACTCAATACTGAGGCACACACATATACCACTCATTAAGTTGAATATGGAGCAGGTATCGGCCAAATATCTATCACATGCCAACATCTAACACATGACACAGCCAGTCATGTCACTCCACAACAGCTGCAAGTATCAGTCTGCATCCATGTGAGTGTGAATAACTTGGGAGATACCTCCCTTGACTACATGACAGGAGACATGGTTGAACTCTCTGATTATGCAGTCCAGGCAGGTGTGACAGTAGCCCTGGGCGGTGTACCACTGTCACCCAGAATGATGTTGAGGTACTATCAATAGATGATTGACTGCAAAATTGGCTTACGTGTTATGTGTCATTCTGAGGGGATCCAAAAACTCTCTGCTTGGGATGACATGATTGACAGAACTCAACGACTTGCCATGGATGACCTACATATGTCACCACTGGGTTGCCAGGTACTGGCTAAGTGCCTTGCCACCCCTATGGTGCCTTATTAGGCAGTGTTCCTAATGTTATTACCACCATAACAGATACACATGCATGCAATCTGAGGGTTATGCTGCTCAACAGTGGACATCTAACTGTCAGGATGCAATTTCTTATATCAGTCGTTGGAGTGGAGGACATATGTCTGCTGTAATGGAGAGATGATTCACAGCAGCAGACAGCAGACCTACAGTATCAGTCTATGATGCATTCCACAGCTGTCAGCCCCCAAAATTGGACCCCACCACACCTCCATAGGTGGTGTCTCCATGTGCATTATGGATAGGAACACCTCCAGATTAGTATCCCATCATAATGCTTTGGGTGTACTTTCAGTACAACTGTCATGGGATAATAGTGCAATCCAGACCATAGCCTGCTATGGGTCCACATCTATGTCCCTAGACTGTCGATGCACATTTCTCAACACCCTGCCATCTGTGATGCTCCAACGCAACACTGACATAGTATGAGTCTTCAACTAACCCTCCATCACCTGGAGAATGTAGCCATGTGCCAGTACAGTGGCCCAACACTTCTGGGATTCAACATTTCCATTGCCCTAGACCAGCTCATACTGACCCCTGGCAGAGGATGCTGTGGATTGTCTACACAAACCTCTATGGTGTTTGACAACTGTTGCCCTTGTAATGTGGACATTGGTACATGTACTAGGTCCTCAACATAGTAATTTAGCAAAACCCACCCCCCAATGGATCTTGTTATTACACAATCACACCGACCCCCATATAGGATACTGATGACTGACACACTCACACACACACACACACACACACACACACACACACACACACACACACACACACTTGCCAGTACTGAGTTTCAAACCCCTACCTAGCTATGTATTGCTACTACAGTGCAGCACATTTATCACATGTGCCATGGAGCTTATAGCATGGATGCTGTCCCAAGGTACTTCTAAGGTGAGGAACATCACCAGCCCTTGTAAATACTGGCATTGGGTCATGTAGTGGGTGAGAGATTCCTCAAAATATTTTACCCTACACACACATTTACAATTGCCAGGGGTGAGGTTCAAACCTCTATCTAACTATCTTTTCAGACCATTACATTATGCATTTACTCCATGCACCACTGACCTTACATGGTTTAGGGTTGCCAACAGGTACTTCTAAGATGGATGATATCTGGAGGACTGCTAAAGTCAGGCACTGGTATGTGTACTGGGTGTAAATGGGGCCAAAATGTTTGAGGTACAGACGTACATATGTAGACATAAGCACACACACAGACACTTGTCAGGAATGAGATTCAAAACCCTACCTATGTAGTCATTGCTACTACATTGTTCTGTATTTATTGCACATGCCATGGATCTTACATGTTGGAGAGCTGTGCAAAGGTATCTTTGAAGGTGGGTGACATCAGCAGCAGTGCTAAAGGAGGGGTAAGGGAAGTGTTGTAAGTGTGAATGACCACAAAATCAGGTTTCTACAAGGATACACACACTCTCTCACATTTACACAGCTTCTGGATTAGAATTCCTACCTAACTAGTTTGCTACACTATAGTATTACACAGTAACCGCAAGCGTCACAGAACTTATATGTTGGAGAGCTGTTAAAAGGTATCTTTGAAGGTGAGTAACATTAGCAGCAGTGCTAAAGGAGGGGTAAGGGAAGTGTTGTAACTGTGAATAACCATAAAAACAGGTCTCTACAAAGGTAGGTGAGTGACATCAGCAGCAGTGCTAAAGGAGGGGTAAGGGAAGTGTTGTAAGTGTGAATAACCACAAAAACAGGTCTCTATAAAGATAGTTGAGTGACATCAGCAGCAGTGCTAATGGAGGGGTAAGGGAAGTGTTGTAAGTGTGAATAACCACAAAAACAGGTCTCTATAAAGATATGTGAGTGACATCAGCAGCAGTGCTAAAGGAGGGGTAAGGGAAGTCTTGTAAGTGTGCATAACCACAAAAACAGGTCTCTACAAAGATACACATGCTCTGTCACATTTACACAGCTGCCAGATTCAAACTCCTACCTATCTTTGAAGGTGAGTGACATTAGCAGCAGTGCTAAAGGAGAGGTAAGGGAAGTGTTGCAAGTGTGAATGACTACAAAATCAGGTCTCCACAAGGATGCATACACTCTCTCACACAAGCACTCACATTTACCAGGATAAAACTCCTACCTAACTAGTTTGGTACACTATATTATTACACCGTTATCACAAGCACCACAGAGCTTATATGTTGGAGAGTTGTTCAAAGGTATCTTTGAAGGTATCAGCAACAGTGCTGAAGGAGAGGTAAGGTTGGTTTAGTGAGTGTGAATGGCCTCAACCACATTCATCTAGAAACACATGCACACACTCACACAAAACTTTACATTTGACAGGACTAAGATTACAACTGCCTATTTGTACTGTAGTGTTACTCAGTTATTACAAGCACCACTGACACTATAGGGCTGAGGGCTAACCAAAGGTATTTCTACAGTGAATGGCATCATGTGATATAGGCCAATGGGATGTGTAGTGTGTGGGACAGGCCTCATAATGGGATTCTCTCTGTCGCTGTATGTATTTCTCTTCCCCACATCTCTGTGTGTATATGTTTGACATATTATATTATGTTGACCTTACATATGTGTGTGTTTTCCTAGCCAATGCGTGTGTGTGTGTGTGTGTGAAGTATCAATGGTGTACAGTTTGGTGTGTGTGTGTGCACAGACAACTGTGAATAACCAGTATGTGTAATCCACTGTGTTGTGAGACATGGGCTTCATTTCTCTAAGTGTAGGAGCATGCCCAGTATGACTTTCTATATTGAGTGTGTGCATCCATTCCAGGGATGGTTTGACTCCAGTTCAGGGTTTTGTGTGCTACAGCTACACCGAGCAAACTGTTTCTGCAGGATATCTGTAGATAAGTTGCCAATATGGAAACACAATGGGGTTAACATACGGGGGATACTGTAACTTTTGCTGTCTGTGCTGCTTGTGTGACATGTTTGGTTGTAGCATAGATTTTTCTGACATATGTACTGTTTTACACCGTGATGCATCATGTCATCAACTACTGACAGTTATCATTCTTTGCTCACAGTTATTTACTGGGAAATAGAAGATGAATGAAGCTGAGACCAATATTCTGAGGCATATAGACTACACATTCTGGCACACACCTGCCATTGTGGAGGGCTAGCTACAGACAATAGACTGCTGTTTCTGTGTAAATGGTCCAGCACCTTGTTAGTATGCTGGCTGGGGATTCCCTCCTTGTACTTTTTTCAACTTCATGGAACGGCCATATCCTGCTGGGGTCATACCTCGCAGCTGTACAGATATATCCAGGTTATCCAGAGGCAGGACTCATATATCTGGTCAGTTTCCCCTTCACATTGTGGTTTACAAGCAGTTTTGTGGCTATTCATTCATGGGTTTACAGTCGGGAGTAGTATGGGCAGACATTAGAGTTTCAGACTTCACACACTCCATGACATCCATGTTTCTCCACCCCCTCTGTTATTCTCTCCTCCACCTAACATTATGTAAGCAATATCTCAGAGGTATCCCTATAGTTAGGCCTTTATCCCTGTAGTATTTATTTCCTAGTCCATAATCCTTGCAGTAGGACATGGGGAGGGATGCTACTGGCATTTGTCAACATGACCTTACATTTGTTTTCTGTTTACTATGTTAGGTTGTTATTTGGGATCCCTTGACATTCTGTACATTGGCACTATGGGTGAGGCATGGGCCATTGCCAAAGGACTGTAGACCATTTGACAGTGTTGCAGGCCATCTGTTACTGCATTTCTACATGGGATTTTGGGGGTGTGCACACCTACAGACTTTAACATTTGAAATAACTGTACTGGTATTTCGGTTACTCTATTGGCTTCCATTTCATATTGTATTGTGACCTATCATGCAGACAGGAGGCATATCAGTAGAATACACATAGTTTCATAGGTTCATAGGTGTTTATTAGGCTAATGGCCCTGGAGCCTTTACAAGACTAGCCCATAGAGTTACCCTGGCATTGTGCCAACTGACCTTAGTTCCCAGTGCCTCTGCCAAGTAGAATCACTGGAGTGATCCCTGGGGTGAATTTTCTATTTCCCATCCACTCATCAAGATTTCTCTTGAAGAGGGCCAGTGAGGTGCTCTGTTTGACATGTATAGGAAGTCTATTCCATAGCATTTGCAGTCTCTGGATTATGAACCTGTCCCTCCAGCACGTTCTATTGATTGTGGTAATGAGGTTGAGGTCTCTGGAGCATGTGGTGTGGAGGGATTGGGATTTCTTTAGATGTAGCATTTCTAACAGAGCTTGGTCAGACATGGCTTTATAAGTCAAGCAGAGATCACAACTAAGTAGCGACAGAGAATAGTTGGAGTTTTTTGAGTCTGTCCATGTAGGACAAGTGTTTAAGGCCTAGAATCCTCTTTATGAGGCACTTTTGCGGCCTCTCCAGTTGTTGCAGGTGTCTAGTGAGGTACATGCCAAATGGGGCATTGTACTCGATGATTAGCCTAATGAGGGAAGAGTAGAGGGAGACAATGACCTCTTTCTTCCTGGATGCAAAACCCTTAGTAATGAGATGTGCTACATAGAAAGACTTTCTGACCACAGTGGCAATGTGGTGGTCGAAACAGAGGTTGCTGTCAACATATGTTCCCAGATCTCTTATAATGCCTTCTGTGCTCAGTGGACTACCATCGATGTGCTAATTCATGGGAACCGGGTTTTTCCAAAGGGGATGACGAAATCTTTTTTTGGCATTGAGCTTAAGGCCATGGTTCTGACAACAGTCGTTGGTCTCAGTGAGGCCTTTCTGTAGGATGTCAACATCACTTGGGGAGTTAATAATAGCTCCCAACTTGCAATCGTCTGCAAATTTTGTCAGCCAGAGTCCCTTTGTGTTGGCCTGGACCTCAGAGAAGTAGATAACCAACAGGAGAGGACACAGGATTGAACCCTGTGGGACTCCATTCATGACTGGTCGTCAGTCTGACTTGGAGTCAGCTACTTTCACACTGCAGGTTCTATCTGTGAGCCAGTTTGCAACTCACCTAGTGATATAGTGGTTAATTCCTAGCTTACTGAGTTTTTCTATGATTCCTGAGTGGAGAATGGTATCAAAGTCCTTCCTCAGATCAAGGTAGGCTGTGTGAACCACCTTGCCTTCATCCACAGCTCTGGTAACTGACTCAAAGAAGTCGACCAAGGTGAGCAGGCATGATTTACCCTTCACAAAACCAAACTGTGTGGGATGCAGAGTTTGAAGATTCTCTATATCCTTGTTTATTACGTCCATGATGATGCGTTCCATAGCTTTGCATATCAGACTCGTTAGACTAATGTGGAGATAGTTTCCAGGGTCTGTAGTCACTCCTCCTTTGTGGACAGGGATGACTGCAGCAGTGCCATTTGATAGGAACAAAGCCTGAGATGAGGCTGTGATAGAACAGGGCACACAGATGAGGTGCCAGTTCATTCCGTAGTTCATGTAGAACACAGCCAGGGATATTGTCAGCTCCCATATAAGCTGTATACTTGGACTTGGATAGTGCTGTTTAACCTGTGCAGCATTAATATTGGGTGCCTGGAAATCTACTGTTAATGTGATAGGTCCTTTGGGAGGGGAGAAGGGGTAAAGCTGGCATTGAATCTGTCGGCCAGTATATTGGCAATATCTGTTGGCTCAGTATAGGATGTACCATTGTGCAGTAGCTCAGAGAAAATCTGGATATTGCCATGGAGATTCTTTACATAACTATAGAAGGCCTTGTGGTCATCTTTGCTATCTGTTGCAATTCTGTTTTCATAGCTAGCTTTAGAGGATTTGATGAGGGATCTCAACTTTTTGTTGAGGCTGATAAGGGAGTTTTTCCAGTCTTGGGATGTCACCTTATTCCGCATCAGTTTCCTCCTTCTGTTCTAGAGTTCTTTATGGCAGGGGACCACCAGATTGGCTTCCTGTTTTTGGAGGAGTGCATCTTGGTTCTATTGGGTATGGTGAAATCCATGAATTTGTGTATGTGTTCGTACAGTGCATTGGTGTATGATTCGGTGGTCATCCAACTATTCTCCATTTGCATGGGTGCCGAGAAGTTAGCCACCTCTGTTTTTAGGAACCCAAAGTTAGCTTTGGAGAAGATTTTCATGGTGGTTACCTTTGCAGGGGGGGTAAATGTGGATTTCAAAGGTGATTAGTTTGTGATTAGATCTAACCAGGGAGGAGTTACTGGTGTAGAGCAATGGTTGCTCATGTTAGTAATGACCGGGTCAATGATGTTGCTTCCTCTAGTGGGGGTAAGAAAGAACTGGTCCAGGGCATTGGAATTAATGAACTCCAGGAAACGTTGGACAAGTATATTTGTACATAAGTAGTTTTCCCAGTTAATGGAGAGGTAGTTGAAGTCATCCAGTAAGAGATTGTAGGTTGGACCCTAATATTCTCCAGGGTGCTTAGGAACATGGAGTGTGAGTCTTGGGACATGGTTGGGAACCTATAGCAGGCTACGACCTGAACTGCTGTCTTACCCAATGATATCTGCACCTGAAGTATCTCTGATGCATTATGTTGGGCTACCAGTCTGGAGGTGTGCGCATCCTTTATGAATATGTAAATACCACTGACTTTGGAGCTTTGGTCCAAGTTCTGGGGCTTAAAGGTGTGGAATGAGTTGTAGCCTGGTAGTGCAGGGGTGCTTTCTGCTGCCTTGAACCATGTCTCTGTTACAGCACAAATGTTGATGTTCTCCATTTTAAGGAGTGCTTTGAGTGAGTGCATTTTGAAATTTAGACTAGCATTGTGCAGCATGACCCTCAGATTGCATTTGTTTGTAGCTGTTATGGCGGAAATTTGGTATTTTGAACACCACCTAAAAAAGGCACTATAGGGGTGGTAATAGCCTTGGATAGTATCTGGAAGCCCAGACATGACAGATGCGTGCCATCTCTGGCAAAGCATCGAGGTCTGTTAATCATGTCATCCCAAGCAGACAGATAATGGATCCCCTAGGACTGTCACCTGAAACATGTTAAATCTTAATGGCATATATTTCAGTTTCAGACATCTTACCCTTCAGAAGTAGAATGCAACTGCCAGACCTGTTGTAGTATGTCTCTGGTGGGGGGCTGTTCATCATTGCCATTATTTGGGGGCCTTAGCCCTGCCTGTCTTCATGGTCCCTGGTATTGTTTACTTTCTGCATGCCATTGACTATAATGGCAAAATGCAGATTTAACTTAAAATTGACTTTTCTCATTATTTTTTTTTATTTTTCGGCATGATTCCATTTGCACACCACTGCCCTAAGCTTAAACAGCCAAGATTGGCCAAAAAAAAAGTTTCATTGTAAATAAAATAAACTGTTTTTAATGCCAATGGCCTTATATTTGGCCTTTGTCATGTGTATTAAACATAATACATGCTTTTACATGACCTGCCATGCCTCCATTGTGTCAGATGCAGAAATGTACTCAGTTATTTTCTGAATACATTTCTGCACTGACACTGTTCTATCACAGAGACCTAGCAGCTTGCTGTAATGCAAAATCACCTCATTTGCATGGTTTTCACCAGTGTATTTGCCGGTTTTCCATGCTAGAACACTGTAGGGCCGCTCATGCACATGAAAACAGCACTTTCCTGGATCGCTCGGCAGCCATTTTCCATGCAGAAGCTCCTACACTGTTCCTGCACAGAAAATCAGCATTCATGAATCCCGGGGTAGCTCTTCCAAACTTACATTAGCAAATGTTTCATTAACTGCAGATGTTGGTGGGTTTAAATCCAAGCAGCAGCCATTAAGCCATTAGTCATTATTAATTAATGTTTATTATTCTGCAATCAGTAACTTAGAATAACATTTTATTCATTTCACAGATATTTTAGAAGTTATAATATGCAAAGCAGATGTGTAATAAACACACTATTTGCACAATGTATATAATATTGAGGAGATTAAACTGTAGTTTAGCAAACATGTATGGCTTCACATTTAACCTGGATATGTAAATCTTAGAAGTTATGTGGAAATTTGTATATACTGTGATATACTACAATTACACAGCATTTATGCTATTTTTTCTGTTGTCTCTCCCCACCCCTTTATCTCTTTTTTTTTTTTAATTTTTTTTTGGCAATTCCTTTGCTCCAAAACAACCAAGCCACCAGCACTATACAGGCCACTGACCACACTGCACCCATCCTCTCATACACTGGCTGCGAGGCTGTGGGGCGATCACCACCACGGCCGGCAGCATTTCGGGTCACCGGCCACAGCTGCCTGCTGCTCACAACCTGTCATGAGCTCTACATGGTGACTGTCATGTGGGTACTGGTGCACAGAGTACTGACTGTACTGGTAGTGGTGATTTTGTCACTCAGCAAGAGGTGACAGGGCTGATGGAGGAGATCATGGAGGCTGGAGATGCCCACATGGGCAGGGGCAGAATAATCTTGCACATCATGATAGGAAAGAGTGCTGATAATTCAGAGGTTGAGGATTAAATTCCCACTGTGCTCATGCTGGAGGAGGATGCACCTCTGAAATCACATACACATCCCCACTCATGGTAACTTCCAAACTTTTGTGTCCATCACAATGCCTGTTTCTCTGCACCTGCTACTTAACCTGTCCTATATACCTAACCTCTTATTCCTAAATACATTCCCCTACATTTATCTCTCTAAAAAAAAAAAAAATTGACTTGTTCACAAGATTATGCTTATGCTCCAAGCTCTCCATCAGTTAGGTGTGTGTGTGTGCATGACACATTTGGCCCAAAAACTGGCGTCACTATTATTAAGTTGTCACACACCCTTTATTTTGTGATTGTGAAGAAGTGGCTAGATATGCAACTCCCTCCACCACCATCCTGTCCCTTCTTTAACTCATTTAATCCTGAAGAATAGGAAGCCAATTAATGCCTTTCCTTCATGAGTTCTTCTATGCCAGTAAACCACTTGCTTCCGTATTCTAGTGAAAACACACTTCACTAGATTTATAATATCTTATAAATGGTGTAAATGGTTAGCATTACAAAAATGTGAAATATGATAACTCTTTGGTAAGCAATGGTCTGTAGATACTGATTTTATATTGCAGATTTGTGAAAGAAAAACTCTACGTTGTTTGCCAAAAATACTAATGCCATGGTCAACAAATGGTTATAGCTATTAGTGAACAAGAGAGGTCCAAGATATCAGGGATGAAATTGTTCACATGTTCAAGATATTTCCAAAAATGCATGATAAGAGGGGTAGCATACCATTTTGTGATATATATGAATCTGTTCACATCATGTATATAATCATTTCACAATATTTCAAAACAATAATCTACAAAACCATTTGTGTTAGATAGATATTACCAGAGGCAATGTGTGCCTTAATGTTTTATGAAAGATGGCATTACTTTTTCACCTGTTGGTCACACAGTTTTTATGAAATTAATGCAATTACAAAAATATATAATAGTCATACCAACTTTACTAAAAACATTTGCACCTTAGAATGTCTTCACATTACTCACTGTGTTTTAATATTTTTTTACTAACAATGATCACTTGAATAAATTTCCCCAACATGAAAGTATTATACTCTATTTTTTGTTATTATTGTAAACATAGAAATATGTCATATTTTTCACAGCCTTTTGTAAACACTCCTTAATAACTCCAGCTTTACACTTCCCAGCTTGCCAATGCCACCTTGCTGCCTTGGTTTTATTGTAAGTACCTTTACCAGGTCTTCAGAAATTATACTTTGAAAGCTGTGATGAGTTTAATCATTTGAAGAGTCAAGGAAAGTCTCTCGGAAATAAGAGTATACTCTTAGAGGATACACAGAAACTCTGCTTTCCTGATGACTGTACTCTTATAGGAAGCACACAATTAATAACTCCACCGGAGTCCTACCCTCTGCTTGCTCCCCATTTTTACCACTGTTTTATCAATTACATTTCACAGCTTTATCTAGTCAAAAAGTCACACACCACACTTGGCCAAAAATGGACCATAATCGGAACTCTTTATTTCAGTTCTCAGCATTTGCATGATGTTTGGCAATGAGCAGCAAAGCTAAATGATGGCAAAAACTGATGAATTTGTCTTTGGCCACATTATACTCCTTGCGCTACTGCACTTAACCCCACTAAATGTTGGAAAGCAATATTTATAGGACTAGGAGGAGGCAGGCATTCTATATGCATAACAGGATTCAGGCATTAAGGTACCATAAGGGATGGTTCACTTCTCATTACTGTTATGAAGTCCGATGTACACAGTCTCTTGCTTCTTACTTTTCTCAATGTACATTCAGATGTGTGAGTTTTGCTATTTGAAATATGATTTTCTTTGTGATGTGCTCAGGTCTAGAGAGTATTGAAATAAGATTGGCATGTGTTATGCATAACATTAGATGAAGTATTCTTTCCTATAACATTTCACTTGGTGAAGTAGTCAGTATTTATGTTTCATCTCCCACCAGTATCCTGCAACATCGCTGCTTGCTCCTTATTTTGAGCAATATACTGTAATCAGCATGACAGAAGTTGTAATAATGACATACAAAATATTACCAAAGCACACACGAGTAGAAATCACTAAGAAACATAAGTGTTTATATTCCTGTACATTCCCTTTGGGAGGCTCTTGCACTGGAGCAGAAATGACCAGTGCAAATTCCTGTTCAAAATTAAAAACTCAAAAAATAATTATGCATACACTAATACATTGCCATTGGCCATGGCACATGAGCATGACCTTACTACACCTCAGTTAGCAATTGTGATAGACTGAAAGCACCTTCAGTGGCTTGCTTGTATATGGATTATTGGCTTATTGTAGTTAAAATGTGAGGAGTTCATTGTAAGGCAACCTAGTTATTTTATAATATGAATTTTTTTTTTGCATCGATATACATTACCCTTCCAAGTGTGTTCTGATGCATTGGTACATTTGGACACATATTAGCAGAGTAGTATTAATAAGTGCAATGTATATATTTTGCATGTATAGCTTGTAGTTACCTTGCACACAGTACACACACCACAAACACTTGTCAGTGATACAAAATACACCATAAAGTGACGCATATGTAAATATATATATATATATATATATATATATATATATATATATGTGTGTGTGTGTGTGTATATATATATATATATATATATATATATATATATATATATATATGGATTTACTTCAGAAGCTCGATGAAATCTCAAATTTCAGTATCTCGAGCCCAAGAAGTAGAATCCACAAAACAACGAAAACTAAAAACCGCGAAATTCAAAACCTCGAATACTGGTAGTCTTGAATTTTGAGGTTTTACTACACACATACATACACCATCCACCACACAAACACACTCAATCACTCCACTACATGAAAGCAGGGGGGAAGCCCTCCTGCACCCCCCATGTAGGGGGTGCAGCCCCCCACATCCCCCCACTTAAATATTCTCCCTCCAAGGTCGCACTACATACAAACACACACAAAACACCACCACACAAGCTACTTTCTCTTGGCAGACACACACATCACAGCAACAAAACACACTGACACACACCACAGCCCCTACCCAAACCCCTTAACACACACACACACACACACACACACACACACACACACACACACACACACACACACACACACACACACACACACACACACTTACCTAAACACATGACCATAGTGGAACTTTAGAAGTGTGAAATTCAAAACCTTCGGTATTCGAGGTTTTAAATTTCGCGCTTTTAAACTTTTGTTATTATGTGGATTCGGCTTCTTGGGCTCGAAATACTGAAATTCAAGATTTCAGTATTTCAAGCTTCTGAACGGAACCCATATAAATATATATATATATATATATATATATATATATATATATATTTATATATCATGAGACAGGCAAATTGTCAAAATGTTTTATACAATACTTTTTCATTGAAAGTGGAATACATCTTATTTTAAAATGGATCATGACAGCATAGGTCTGTCTTGTTTTTCTTTCCACTGTCTTGGCATTTCCTTGTGCCAACATAGAGAAATGAAACTTATGCTTAATAAAAGAAAATTTAAACAGAGGGCCAGCATATTCTCAGTCAGTGTCCATAGCTTGTTAGATAACATTTTTACTCAGCGCTTTTACAGTATAGCTTTTTTGGGGGGACACAACAGCTTGATTGCTTGCTCTCCCACACATGCATGTTCTTTTACAATAAAGAAATCTTTCTACTCTTCTGAAATGAATGAATTTATTACAACTGATGCCATGAGACTCATTTTCAAGCTGTCTGGAAATTGCTGTAGCAGAATCACCTTTTGGGCCCATCACTGATAGTTTTTGTCTGGTGTCTTTCTGTTATGGCAGCTCTTAGCTATACTCTTTCCACCTTCACTAGAGTTTGAAAACTCTGCAGGTAAGTCTTTTTGTAAAATGTGTTTTTGTATTAATAGCATGATTTATTGCCTAAGTGTGGGTTTCATTGCATGAGGGTTTAATCATATGAAAGTGGGTATTTTTTCCATTGCTGATTTTATAGTAGGTGCAAATGTGGGGATATTGAAAAAGCCGAAGCCTGGGACTCTGGCCAAGCATATGTTTCAAAAATATGGAAGAGATAGCTGTAATTATTTGTTGAAATTGTCTGAGCTCACAAAAATGATAGTGCACTGCAGTTTCCTGAAGGTGGAACTTTTGATAAAGCCATTTTAGAAAATCTTAAAAAGAATGTTAACAGAAAGGAAATAAATTACTTGCGTCTTGTTGATCAGCCTTTAATGACTGGCAAGAAGAATCTAAAAATAAGAAATAGGAATCTGTACTTTGAAGTTTAAAACTTAATTCCCTGAAATTAAAAACTCAGCTGCAGGCAGCAATTACAGCAGTAAATACATTACAGAAATGTGCAGAGAATTCATGCAGCACTTGGGGACTTTATCTTTTAAAATAGTTAGAAAATCTAAACATAACTCAGCCAGAATCTTCTGAAGATGACCGGCCTTGATTCCTTCTGCATCCTTTCTCCCTTATGCAGACCACCCTGAATTTGATTTATATGAAGCAGACAGCCTTCTCTCCCCAAGAGTGCAGGCAGAAGGCGGGCAATTAGAAGAGAGTCCTTCGACTACTTCTACCACTGTTACTTGTATCTTCCAAGTAACTTATGGCGCCATCCCATCCTGAAGGCCTTGTTTATAATATTAGATTGAAGTCACACCAGCACAACAACAACAACACACAACAAGCCACTGATTCAGGATCTGAACAAATACTAATGTGGATAGCAAATAAATGAAAAAAAAGCCTGTATCAAAAGCAGAAGCAGGTCTCTGTAGGAAAACAGATGGCCAAGTTAAAAAGATTTAGAAAAAGTGCTTCTTCTTGCAAAATAAATGTTTTAAAGAAATTTAAATGGCTAATACTACAATTTCCAGTAGTTATTGACAAAAGAATATAGATAGAACCCACATCCCAAGCAGAGTTCAGATGATCCCTGCCCAGGCGTGTGTGTGTGTGTGTGTGTGTGTGTGTGTGTGTGTGTGTGTGTGTGTGTGTGTGTGTGTGTGTGTGTGTGTGTGTGTGTGTGTGTGTGTGTGTGTGTGTGTGTGTGTGTGTGTGTGTGTGTGTGTGTGTGTGTGTGTGTGTGTGTGTGTGTGTGTGTGTGTGTGTGTGTGTGTGTATAGTATAACGGTTAAGGTCTACAACTCACAGATACAAGAATGAGTCTATTTTTGACTTATTCTCTTATGATGATACTCCCACTAAAGCTTCATCTCCAGATGCTCAGATTTACCCTTTGTCACCCTCAAACTATTTTAGATCCCCTTCCTCCTATTTGCACTTACCAAATACGCAAATATTTAAGAAGTACATGTACAATGTTACGGGCAGTTTTGAAGGCTACCACCTTATGAGATATTTTCAAAAAGCTACAGGAAAATGTGCTACTGGTAATACTATTCCAAAGCATAGAGATTAAGGATTTTCAGCAGTCAGGGAAAGTTTATGGAAGGCAATAACTGTGGCTTGACGTCCAACACTTAACTGGGCATGAATTAAGCCATTGTACAAAAAGAGAATGAATCTACTGATGCATGCTTACAACATCTGATAGATGGATCTGAGGCTTTTCCAGGACACCCGAAGCCCACAGAAGGTGTGTCAGAGAGTGGACTGCTCTCAGTGTTTGTGGAAGGACTACTACCACCTATATGAGACTGGATAAAATAAAGGTCTGTTTGAATTGGCCTAGTTTGAGTATATATAAAATCATTAATCAGGCACACTATGTAGCAGACAATATACTTAAGGAAGAAAAAAACAATAAAAGAAATTAGTAGATGGTCAGTTTCAAATTTCAAGGGGAAGAGGGTATAACAGGAGAACTGGGGATTTAGAGGAAGGTTTACATTTTTTTAACTACAAGCTGCAGAACAATTTCCTCAAGGCTTTTATCATTCTGCCCAGACTCAAACTTATCAGTTTGGACCACATACAGTGTCAAAGTGGACAATGGTGTAATGAATGTCCTTTTCTCCTTTCAGTGAATCCATCCTTTCCACCTGCAACAGGAAGCATGGCTATTCACCTTGCTATTGCTACCAGTAGACCAAGAAGGCCCTTTTGTTAATATTAAATTATATAAATATAATCTTTATTTCCTCATAGACATAGGAGAAACTTGATCTGGAATAACTTTATCCAATGTGAAAAGCGTTCTGCTTTCTACAAATTCTGTTAGAGGTATAGGGGTCTCTGAGATTCCACTGGATTACCCATAAACAAAAGCCATCCCAATTCATATAGGTTCTTTACAAGATCATCCCACTTTTATTGTAGTAAATTCCTTCCCTCTGAAATTGTTAGGCAGAGATTTATTGTATAAGCTAAAGCAAACTGTATTTTTCACTTTGGATGGAGTCATTTTGAATGTCCTGAGTGAGCCCTCTCCACTATCCAGCCAATATTTGCTCAGAAAAAGACGTTAGAAGATAATAGTGACAGCAATGCAGAAACCAGTGCATTTCTATACTTAACAGAGATTGACATGTAACATTTAAGATGCATTGGACCTTACACGACACCATTTTAAATCTAAGGAACAAAGTACGAAAATCTCAAGTAATGGAATACTTACATATTATTTACCTTAGCTGAAATCTTTTCTTTCTTCTTTAGAGCTCATTGTGTATACAATCAAAATAACAAAGCAGTAACCTTTTGCATACCACTCTGGTGAAATAATGAAAAATGCAGCAACAGTTTTTACGCATGGAAAATGTCAGAACCCATATATTTTATTAATGCATGGCTCTTTTCTTCAGCTTTGCCATAGTAATAATTAAATAAGCCACGGTAATCAATCTTTAAACTGCTTTTACTTTTTAGGGACACAGAGAAAACGTACATGATGAATGGTAGTCATTAGTGTGTGCGATAGTATTTTAAAAGAGTAGACTCTTTGCAAATCTACAATAGCTGACATTGTAACAAAAGTTCTGAATTAATTAATTTCAATATGTATATCTTTTCGAGAGTAAGAATTTAAAAAAATAGTCATTGGAAAGGATGAAAGTAGATCTCAGTGTTGCAGAATACACATTTTAAAAGAAACATGACAATTTTTTATGGAGTGTGATCTTTAAAGCAATTTGATTAATACGAGACTAAAACACTGACAACTGCAATTGGATAGTAATGTATCGCTAAAAAAAAACAAAATCTTTATTTTAGATTTTGCTTTCCTATGTTTGACATTTATTTTGCCACACTGAGCACATATAAGTATTTTTTTCAGTGAGGGGATGCAGTTCAGAAGCATTTCTGCAACATTGTCAGGGGATTATAAATCCAATTCTTTGATCTATAAGAAGTGCTGATAAGTAAGGAGTATATAATAAAGTTAGTAAGGTTAACAAAGAGCATAGCTTACAGAAGGGGAAAAGGAAAAGTTGATCAGCCATCCAAACTATAGTGCAACAGACAACAGAAGGAAGATGTTGAGCATAAACCATGAGAGTCTAAGTAGAACATCACAGGTGTTAAATATAGGAAGTATAATGCATTACATGTTCAATTACCAACATACATGCTGAGACAGGATGCTAACATACGGGGCGAGGTACCATAAGGCATGCTATATATCATAGTAACAGTGTTATGAAAGAGGTGTGGCATCCACTAAGTAATGTACATCATGTAAAAATAGTGATGACCAATAATATTCAGTTGGTCGAAGGTTGGCATAATGATCAGGGTGTGTAACTCACAGACCCAAGGTACAAGGTCTGATCCTCACCCTTGGCCACTTTCTGGTTATTGGCTTAGGTGTGTAATAGTCTGCAGATTGACTGCCTAGTGTGAGCCTACAAATCACTTCAAGTTGCAAAAGTACAGCAGTCTGTTTTAGTTAAAGGGTGTATAAGGTGTACTTAAAGGTAAGATAACAAACATATCTGCCCTCCGCTGTCCCACCTTATACATACAGAATTTCCCCTTTTAACTTGATTAATGAATTTGGTAGCACAGCGGCTTTATATCTGAGATCTATATCTCACAACTTTATGGTCTAGAGGTTAGTCCTAATCTCTGCTCGCCATTTTTGAGGACACTGTTTCCTCTTCCATTGACTGGGTGCATTTGGATTTTCTGGGTGACTTTTCAATAGAAAAATAACACATGACAGAGAAGTAGCTTATGTCCTAGCACCTTCAGACATTTACTTCAGAGGACTTTATATTTGCTGCAAAATTTACCTTTTACGTTGTTCAGTTTAACAACCCCCAATAAGAAATGTCATTTAGTGAAATATTTAACTTTTACCAACATAACAAAAATTTTGTGTAAAACAAAATAAATAAATACATGTTCTACATTTAAAGTATCAGTTTATGATTTGACTTTCCTTTCCTTCATGTTTTCATATGAAATACAAACTTTCAGGTTGAATATGGGTTCAATTAACTCTTCTTCAAGTTTTTCATATAAGCTGCACATTCTCCTGTTTTTCAACATTTTAACAAATGAATGTATACACAGTTTCTGTACTTTATATCCCTGATGCACACCGATTTTCCTTCATGCATAAATACGCTTTCTGTAGTTTGCTAAGCACTCACCTTGTATTCAAAACATTTAATTCATTAATAGTATTCATCCCTGATGGTATTACTATACACAAACACTTTCCAGTTTATCTTTACATTTAGGACAAAAGAAATTAAACTACCACATCTAAAGAAGTATATGGCTTCAATTCATTTAATTTTCTGTCTGTACCCTGCTGCTCTGTTTATTCTAACTTCATCAAACAAAAGACATTACGTTCTTCATATTCTTTTCATTATGACATTGCACATAACATTCTAGAATGTTACAGTTTTACATGATGTTCTTCATACTAATCACTACTGCATCCTGCCAAAGATATAACAGTCAGACTGCTTCCAAAGCTTCAAGGCACCTTCCATGTGCCCGAACCGTCAAGTAACTCAAGCTGAGCTGACTTAAAAGGCAAGTCTGGGTGTGAAGCCTTCACAGCTTGTACTGCAAGTGAAGAATATGCCCCTGTCTACACATGGAATGCATTTATTTATTTATTTGCAGTTGGTTTACCAGGATAGTCCATTGGGCCAAGAAGAACCCATTTTCATTGGAGTCCTGGGGAGAAAAGCAACAAAAAAACAAACAAAATGACAAGAGTTTTTGGTTACAGTACGTAACAGAAATATTATTAAAAAGAAAAAACAAAATTACAATCAAAGTTTTGGTTACACTAACTACAGAAGTACAAGTAAAACAATGCATTATAAAGATACAATTTCTGAGTCAAAAAGTCAAAGTTGTGAATTTTGAGTAGATATTTACAAATTAATAAACAAATGTTTCTTTACTCATCATAAAGTGGCACTGATATCGGGAAACGCAATATCTGTATGCTGGAAATGTGAAGAAACAATATGTGCAGAATGGGCACATATGTTTATAGAATGTAAAACTGTAATCCCTTTTTGGCTGGAATTTAAATCATTTATAAAAGCGTTATGTTCGGATAAATGTGAAGTGACTGACTCACTGTTATTATTGAATGCTCCGATACCAGCATACATTCCAACTACACAAGTGCACCTACTCTGGTCCCTCCTTGCAATAGCCAGAAAAACCATTACCTCATATTGGAAAAGTAAAAAAAATATATATAATTTGTAGAATTTATATCACTGGCTGAAACTGTGTGTAATAGAGAATTACTGCAAGAACTTCAAGAATGATAATGATTCTTACGGGCAATATCTAACTAAAGGGTTTCAAGTGTCATTATCAATGTAAGATAAAACAAACATTTTATTTTCAGTTAAACTAACTTCTTACTCACAATTCTGGAGGATTTTTCATTGGAAATGTCTACACAGATCCTTTTTTTCACCTGAGAAACTCTCAAAAACGAACCCTTCAAACAGCAAGTTATGTTGGAGATGTCATCTCTCCACTAATGCTGACTGGTCTCATATTTTTTATGACTGTACTAATATTATACCATATTGGAATGAGATTAACAAATTTCATCAAGCTATGTATACTGATATATTTGTTTTGACAAAGTCTTTAATTTTATTGAATGTTGTTAATAGTAATAATATGAAGAAAGATGGCCTGTATTTGTTGTGGACAATGTTAGCAATAGCTAGAAAATATATAACTAGAAGACGAAACTCTAATGTAGCACCCACAATGGAGGAATTCTTATCATCACTGAAGAAATGCATACTAATGGAGAAAAGAACTAAAGAGTTAAGAACTTTTCCTAAGCCATTGGTTAATAGTCCATGGAGGAATGATTTGAATTTGATTGATACCCTACAGATGGAACCAAACTCTTCCTAACTTTCATATTTTATATATTAACTTATTATTTAACTACAAATGTTTTTATCTGAATCCTTTTTGTCAGGCTGAATGTACATACTGTCAATAGTTATTGAATGTTATGAATGTATTAAATTATTGAGTTATTTCATCAAAATAAAAATAATTTGTAAAACAAAAGAACTTCAAGAATGACACATAAACAACGGGCTTGGTTAAAACTTAAAAAATTGTTAGATAAAATGTGAATGCATTGTCTTCTAAAGCATATCTGTTATGGACACTGTATATAGCTAGGCTTATTTTCATTGTTTAAAAGTAATTGTTACACCTGTATTTATAAAAATCAATAACAATTATGTGAAAAAAAAAAATGTCCCTCTGAGGCTTTTGAGGATTGATGGCTGGCTTGTGCTTACTTCAGCTTGGCAGATAAGTTCCCTTTGGGAAAAAAAATCAATTTTTTTATTTTTTACTGATGTTTTAGTAATTTCTTCTTTAGAAAAGTTATTTTTAAATCTAGGAGTGTTGTATTTTATTGGCTTGTCTAGAAACATCAATTACTTTAAACCATAGTACTCATTTATGTCAGTTTAAAAGTAGTGCTGTCTAACTGATAAACTGTTTTCTATGGTGACATTGTCTTTATTTTAAAGTTGTGGGCTGCCATATTGTTTGAAAGTGCTTGCTACTGTTTTTTGTCTGTCAGAAAAAGTAACTTTTGTGGACTGGTAGTTTTACTGGCAATTGCTGCTTGTTTTCCCTAGGATAGAGGCATCATTTTTGATTTGATCATGGAGCAGATTGTCATGCCCATGGTCAATCCTTCTTCTAGCCACAAAAAGAAATGAGTAAGCAAACAGCTTTTGCCATCATAGCAGGCTAAGAATTTGCCTCAGCCACAGGTGAGTGACTCTGCTGTGGCCATTTATTGTACCTCAGACCACTCATCTTTTACCATGGGTCCCACTGGGACTACAGTCACTGTGGAGCAGGGTTTAACCACATGTTCTGTGGCTGTTGGGGTCCCTTCAGTGGGTAAAGCATAAACAGTCTTGTCAGTCCTGGGAGTGGGAACAAGGAAGATTTTCCTGTTGTGTCAGAATGCTGTGGCCATCCCTGAGGAAGCAGCATCTGCCATTAGTTACACAGCTGCCCCCATTTTTCCTGTGAAAAAGAAACAAAAAACTAAGCATGTCTATACTTCTCGTCAAATTTCATTTAATAGGAATAGTTTGCTGGGACTGACTCAGGGTTTGATTCAGGCTATTGATCCTTCTTGTAGAGTAATTCCCAGTTAAAAAAGAGGGATGCCTCCTTTCCTGAAGAGATTTAAAAGATTCTGAATCTGAACAGAAAGATGCATGGGACGATTCAGTATTTTATTCTAAGATTTCTGATTCAGGCTAAGAGGAGAGCTTTCTTTCAGATTCTCACTGTGGTGGTTTCTCTTTCTCTGGGAATATTGCTAGAATGTTCCAATGTTTTCCGTGGGAGAACAGTTAGGTTCCTCAGTCCCTCAAAAAATACTATGAAAAATACTTTCCAGAACCTACATGCATTCCTTCTGTTCTGTCTGCTTTAGAGGATTTCTGGGTCTATATCAGAACATCGAAGTTTTAAAACTTCGAATGTTCTAATGTCGACCCATTTTGAGTGAACGCTAAAAATAGCGAAGCTGCAGAAGACTGAATTCTTTCCTAGAGAAAGAATTTGGTTGGCCGTTTCTGTGGCTTCGCTATTTTCAGCGCTGTGGTGGAAATTTCCGGGTCGGGTTCAGGTAAGTGTGTGATTGTGTGTTTGTTAGGATTAGGGCGCGGGTTAGGTGAGTTAGGGTTAGGGGTGGGTAAGTTGAGTTAGGGTTAGGGAATGGGTTAGGTGAGTGTGCAATAGTGACGGACCTTAGGGTTAGGGTTTGGGTTAAGGTAAGTGGATAGATAGTAGTGTCTGTATAGTTTAGTGTAGGGTTACTTGTAGGATTATAAGTGTATGTGTGTGTACTGATGTTTTTTAGGTGTGCTTGTGTTGTGTGCATTTGTTTCGGAATGGCAATTTTTTTCCTAAGGAAAAAATTCACTGTTCTGAATGTTCGATATTATGTAGTTTAGATATTTTAGGTTAGATGAAATAGCGTTCGCTATTTCCATCTTTCAATAACATGATATAAATGCGGATTTGTGCCTTACTGTCTGCAATTTTCCTGATGACCAGCCACCTGTCACTAAAAAAAGCCGATAGAATGTATAAAGTGCTCAGTCTTTTAAATTTTATATACTATTCCTAAACCTGACCCAGAAACTATAGCATTAGTTGACTCCTCTGCTCCTAAGCACATGTTTAATTGTAATCCTACTCTTTCTATTAAGGATGGGAAAATTATTAATAGGTATGGGGAAAAAGTGTTCACTTGTGCAACTTTGAATTTCAGAATTTTAAAGTGTCAGGCTCTTATGTTAAAGTGTATTCTGAGATATTGTGAAAGTATGAGGAATGTTTATCTATAGTTTCTTCTTGGGAAGAAAATCTGCTTTAAATAAGTTACTTTCTTCTTTTGCACAGGTCACTACTCATTAGTTGCAGTGCAGGTGTATGACTCTGTTGATTCTTCTTCCAGGGCCACGGCCACTGGTAGGGCTTTAAGGAGGTTTGCTTGGCTGCATTCTCAGAACCTTCAGGATGATGTTAAAATGAGATTTTTAAATTCACTTTTAGATAGAGATTTACTGTTTGCCCCCTACCACCATTGCAGAAGTGATCAAAAAGTGTGATGAAAAGGCAAGATAATCTAGGCAGGGAATCTCTAAAGATTTTTCAGCCCTCCTTTTCCAAATTGTCCAAGGCATTTCCTTTTTCCTCATCCAGTTTCAGCAAGAACAGAATAAACAGTCTCAAATGAATTCAGGTAAACAGATGTTTAAGAAGAAGTGTCATGAAGGTTCCAAAAAAGTCTCAAGCCTATCAAAATCAAGGACACTCCAACAAATCTGAATGACTATTCAAGAGAACTTGTGACCCCCTCCAACCCTGGCCCTCTTTCTCTTCCAGAAGGTCTAAACTTCATTTTTCTCTTTGGCAACAGATTGTTTCGAACAAGTGGGTTCTGAAAATCATTCATCAGGGTTAAAGATGGCAGTGGGAGGAATTCTTCCTTTCCAGGGGTCATTCTTTATCCTGCAGATCAGTCTGTTTTATTTACATCTGTTCTTCATCACGTCCTGCCCCAAAGTGTGATAGAACCAGTTCCTTCTTCCTAGGTGGGGGAGGGGTTTTATTCAAGGATGTTCCCACTCCCATAGAAAGACAGAAAGAAAGAAAGAAAGAAAGAAAGAAAGAAAGAAAGAAAGAAAGAAAGAAAGAAAGAAAGAAAATGCTTGGAGACCAGTTTTAGATCATTCTGTCCTAAATTGTTTGTGATAGTGCCCAAATTCAAAATGATGTCACTTCATAACCTGTTACCTCTTTTTCCTCTTTCAAGTTTCCTGGTAACACTAGACTTAAAAGGTGCTTATCATCATGTTCCTATTCATCCAGACTTCAGGTGTTTCTTAAGGTTGTGTGTGTCTGGTTCTCATTATCAGTTCTCTGCCTTATCCTTTGGACTATTTTAGACTATCCACTGCACCAAATGTGTTCACAAAGTGTCTAGCTCCAGTTACAGCTCATTGCAGGCAGCAGGGTATCCACATTTTTTTCCGTATTTAGATTACTTGTTTATCTTTGCAAAGTATTTTTCAAAATGCCAGGAATCTCTCTCTTGGGTGAGCAATCTCTTACACAATCTGGAATTCCATGAGAACATTCAAAAATCTTTCTTGACTCCCTTATACAGGATTGTTTTCCTAGGATGTCAACTAGGCACTGCAGTTCAAAAAGCTTTTATTCTGCAGGAAAAAAATAGATTTATTTAGATCTAATTCTAATGTTTTCCACTCATATTTAAGTCACTGCAAGGGAATACTTCAGGATTTTGGGTCTCATGGCATCTGTGATTTTCATGATACCCCTGGCAAGACTCCACATGAGACAGATACAGTGGTATCTGAAATCTCTTTGGTCCCAGCATCAATGCCCCTTATCTTTTCAGATCCCAGTACTGGTGTTTGTCAGAAGAGAAATCACTTAGTGGAGACAGCAGATATCCTTAAATAAAGGTCTCCCCTTCTTCCTCCCTGCTCCAAAACAACCCATCACCACAGATGCTTCAGACTTTGCTTGGGGAGCTGTTTTTGGAGTGATAATAATGCAGGGAGTGTGGAACACTAAGGACAGATGCAAGCACATAAATATCAAGGAGATGCTTGCATTGATTAAGACACGCAGTTCCCTAAACCCTTCCCTGCGATCTCTTCAAGGAGTTATAGAAAATAGCACAATAATGTAGTACATCAACAAACAAGGGGGAACCAGGTCGTACTCCCTTTACAGATTAGACATGTTAGCTTGGGGTATATATTCCCAGCACAACCTCACTCTAAAAAAAACAAAACAAACAAACTATTGAAAAGCAGATACCAGTCCACAGAAACTCCAACAGAAATACGTAAAACCACAATATAAATTATAATAAACGGTACCTGTGTTCTAATGAAGTTTTGTATTGAAATAAAATGAAAGTGCTCAATGTATGTTTAAATGCTGTTTATTATAATATATACAGCAGTTTTACATGTTTCAGTCAGAGTCTCTGCAGACTGTTATCTTCAATCTGACTATACAGGCATCCTACATTTCATCAGAGTAAAATTGTGTGGCAGACAAACTGAGCAGGGCCAGAGCAGACTTTTACGAATGGAAACTAGATCTGGGGGTCTTCCAAGATTTGATCCATCTGTGGGAAGGCTCTCAAATATACCTCTTTACCTCATCTCTAAACAATCAACTGGAAAAATTCTGTTCTACTACTCCATGCAAGAAAGACTGGAAGGCAGATGCCTTTTCTTTTCTTTGGACAGGAAAGATCCTATATGCCCTTCCACCCTTTCCACTAATATTCAGGGTACTTTTGAAGATTCAGAAGGAATCCCCAGAGATCATTATGTTGACTTCATTCTGACCCACACAGCCGTGGTTCTCCCTTCTTTTGGAAATGGCCAGGGACATTTACCACAAGCTCCTTCAAAGACTGGATATGCTCACACAAGTACAGGGGTGTTCGATACACCCCAACACCAATCATCTTCAACTGACTACCTGGATGATAGGGTCATAATTCCTTTTAGGCACCTGTTTTGTAAGGATGTACAACATGTACTAATGCAGGCAAGAAAGCCTGCTACTATAAAAACATATATTAGCAAATGGAAAACATTTTGCAGTTGGTGCCAGCAACATGACCAGTACCCATTCAGGGCTAGTTGTTCTCTGGTTTTGCAATATTTGTGCGAGTTACTATCTTATGGCCTTTCTTATTCCTCTGTCAAGTTTCCTTTATCAGCCATTTCAGCACGTATGTCCATGGATGCACCTCCTCTTTCAAGGCAGCATACCTCTCAACCTGTTACACCAAGAAATCTGGACAAAGGCACAAATAATGGAAGGACAAAGGCCCCAAAAAGGTTTTGCATTAGCGTGAATTTTTTGTAGGATCTGAAGTCTGAAACTCACATGTGTGCATTATTTTCTGACTTTAGTCCTCAATGATTTTACAGTGACCTGCCAGAAAACCACAATTTTATGAGAAACAGACCAAAAATCTGGACATTTTGTAAATATCTGGACAGTCGAGAGGTATGCAAGGCAGTCATTTAACTTTTGTTTACTGGAAAAGTCTGACTGGAACAGAGCCCATTTTCAGTGGATGCCAGGGGAGAAACTCTCCAGATGCATGTCTCTGGAATGTGGGAGGAAACCAGAGCACCTGGAGGAAACACACTGGAATGCAAAACTGACATGCAGACTCCACACAGAAGACACCCCAGCTGAGAATTGAACCGGAGAACCTCGAGGTGGCAGTGCTAACTGCTGCACCACTGCATCTGTTGTTCTTTAAAGGGGTTTTGCATAAGATGCCTGCAAGTAAACTGGTGGCCCCTCCTTGGGATCTTAATTTTGTGTTAGAGAAGTTAACACTTGTTCCATTTGAACCAGCTAAACTGGCTGACTTGAGGTTTTTAACATGGAGAACAATTTTATTGATTGCTCTGACCTATGTGAGATTTGTATCTGAGTTGTAAGCTCTTATGGTGAGTCAACTTCACCTCATTTTCCACAAGAATAAGGTTTCTTTGAGAAGTAATCTTTCTTTATGGGTAAAGTTGTACCTTGGTTTACTTTAAGTCAAACTATCCATCTCCCCATTTTCTTTACTGAACCTAAAAATGAGGGATAAAGGATACTCCATACCTTGGATGTCCACAGACAAAACAAGGTACTATCTTGACAGAACTAAATCTTTCAGATTATCAGATCAATTGTTCATTTCTTGTGAAGGTAAGAAGAAGGGACAATCGGTGTTAAAACAAACTATTTCCAAATGGTTCTGTAAGGCTATTACCTTTTGTTATACTGACCATGACAAATCTATTCCAGAGAGGGTCAAGGACCACTCTACATGGACCTTGGCTTCTTCTATGTCTTTTTGGAAAGGGGTGGATTCTAGAAGTTTTCTAAAAGCTGCTCATTGGTCCTCTGTAAATACCTTTTTCAAAGCACTATAAGCTGGATTCATTCTCTAAGTCTAGATCATGCTTTGCTAGGACCATTCTCCAGGGGCTCCTGGACACTCTTCCTTCCACCTCCCAGATATAGTTAGCTATGGTAATCTATCAATATAGCAGTCATCAACAGTACAGTTGGTTAAGATGAACTTAGCATAACAGTTCATGTTCAAATGATAACTGCAGCAGTAGCCATTCCCTCCCTCCATCCCCTAGCTTTTGCTGTGTTTTTTTTATGCCAGAGTAAAGACATTTATTTTTTTGTCCTTTCAGGGATTAACCTCCCTCTCTCTGCTGTCAGGGAAGCTCTAAAGAGCTTCATGCCCAAACTTGTCTTTTAGCCAACTTAGCTGAAACTGCTTGATAGTTTGGACACGAGGAATGTGCCCTAAAGCTTTGGAAGCTGGCCGGCTGTTATAGCCTTGTTAGGATGTAACCTATACAGCCAAGGCTATTAGTGATCATTCAAACATCTACTGCTATGGTAAGTTCAACTTACACATCTTTACTTTCTTCATGCCCCTCACATGCTTCAGAATTCTTATTTTCACCACTTTTTTATCTGCCATGTATATCATTGGGTTTATTACAGATATGCTTTAGAGCACATAGAGTGTTTTTAACTTTGCAATAAAATATGACCCTGTATCATGCTTTTTAACATTAATAATAATATTATTACCTTTTAATACCTTACTTTATATATTGCACCTCTCACAAGGTGAACCACCCCAACCCTTTATGAGTTTCTTCAAATGTTTTACTTTATAATTACATTCAAACTTGAGTTTCTTTCCCCCCTTATATGTCACATTTCACTGCACAAACAAAAATCCCACTCAGAATAGTATTCTATAACATTAGATGCCAATTTTTCTTGACAGTTTCTGCTACGTTTTCTATAAAGTTGTAATAAATAACAACACAATATAGTTGCTTGCCTTGTTTTCCTTTTTCCTATTTATAGCCAATTTGTCCTCAAATCATGCCTTCCTAATTTCTTCTACCCATGCTTCGTTGTACTTTTTCATATGCCTCTCATAATATTCCTTGCTGATGCCCTCTTTTAACAAATTATCTGAGATACCATTACAAAGTTCTGTTCACAAAGACCCATGAATATTATTGGAAATGGTGGAAAAGTATACTGGAAAATTATTGTCTAAGGAAAAGAAAATGCATTTGTTTTCTAGGCCTTCAAGGCTGGGGATCTGGAGCAGAAATGTGCCCACTAATAGTTAAAAGAGTGGAGGCGTAGGATTTTTTTGAGGTACTCTCCACAGATGGATCAAATATTGGAAGTCCTCATCATATAATTTACATTCATGAGGGTCTGTCCGTATACTGCTCAGCTTGTCTGCCAATTTTTTCTGATGGTATGCAAGATATCTGTAGAGATTGTGCTAAAAAGCTGTAAAGCTGTATCCCAGACTACTAAGGCTAGTCTGCATAGAGGATAAGAACGTGTTTCCCCTGGCGTGTTTAGGTAGCCCATCACTGTGATGTCTGTAAATATTTGTAAGGATCTCAAGGACCAAAAAAAGAAAGGGAGAGAGAAAGAAAGATTTGAAAACATTTACAAGGGCCAATATTATCGTTATGTGTTTTAGTTTGTCTGCTGTGTAGGAAAAACCTTGCATTTTTACAACCATAGACACTGCTCCCCAAGCAAAGTCTGAGGCATTTATAGTGATGAACTGTTTTGGTACTTAGAAGGAGAATGGAAGACATGGAATTTGAAAAATGTGGTGTCTCCAGGAAAACATTTCTCTGTTCATGATCCACATAACAGGAAACTGAATTGTCAGGCGATGAAGACATTGACAACAGACAAATTACAGATACAAAAGGATTTTTTGAAATATGGAGTCTTGCAAAAGATGTCATGTGAATCATTGATGCCATGAAACCCACAATCCTGAGGATTTCCCTTACTGAGACAGTCATCTCATTAGAACAACTCAGGAATAGATTTAAATACAGATCTGCTTTATCATATGGAGGAAAGCTCTTTGAACTGAGATGTCCTACAAACACCAAAGAAAAAATAATAATGTGCAAATTAGTCAAAGAAGACTTCTGTAAATTCTGTTGGAATTCCATTCTGTGCAGGAGATTCCTTACCCAAGTGACAGATTCCTAACACTTTGAAAAGCGCTCTGAAAAAGAAGGGAAGTCATCTAAATAAGGAAAATGTCACTATTCTTTCACAGAAAAAGAGAGAGAGAGGGAGAGAGAGAGCATAAATATGGCTTTGTAGTGCTTTAAATTCATATTTATAGGGAGAGTGCAGCTGTCATTGTGAGAAGTCAGGTGAGTTCATTTTGGTAGTGCAATAGTAGCACTCAGAAGTTTGGTTCTACTGACAGATCACACCTGTAATGCCCAGAAGTTTGGTTCCATTGATGGATTGCACCAGTAATGTTCAGATGTTTGGCTGATGGATTACACTTGCAATGTTCAGAAGTTTGGTTCCATTGACAGATTGAACCAGTAAAGCTCAGAAGTTTGGTTCAGTTGATACATTGCACCTGTAATGTTTAAAAGTTTGGTTCCATTGGCAGACTGCACCAGTGAAGTTCAGAAATTGGATTCCTTTGATGGATTGCACCTGTAGTATTCACATGTTTGGTTCCATTTATGGGTTGCACCTGTAATGTTCAGAAGTTTGGTTCCACTGATGGATTGCACCAGTAATGTTCAGAAATTTGGTTCCATTAACAGTCTGCACCTGCAATGTTCAGAAGTTTGGTTCCATTTATGGATTGCACCAGTACTATTCAGATGTTAGTTCCATTGACAAATTGAACCTGTAATGTTCAGAAGCTTGTTTTCATTTTTGAAGAGTTCAATTGTGTGTTCCTGCTTCTAGACATTCAGTAACCAACTGAACTGCTTGCTGACATTACACTGTGCATTCCATTGGAAGCAAGACTACCGGAAATTGTCAGTGCTCCTTATTTGATCCCTTCTGTAATCGACTTAGCCGTATAGCTTGAACCCTGTGAAGGATTAATAGCTGAACAGCTTCCAAAGCTTTTAGGGCACCTTCCACCTGCCCAAACCATTAGTCAGCTGAAGCTGAAGTGTCAGAAAGTCAGGTTTTGGTGCAAAGCCTTTCAGAGCTTACCTGCTATCAAAGACAGTATTCACTGAGGGCTTTCAAGGATCAGTAGTCAGTTACCGCAGTTCCATTGCAGGTAAGATAAGTTCCCTTCAGGTGAAAAAAAATCTGCTTTACTTATTGTGATAGAAATAATACTTTTTATGTAATATAAGACTATTAAAATATTTTAATGACTGTCCTATGACTTTTAAGTACTTTTAAATGTAAGCATCACTTTTTGTACTTTTGTGGTAAATGTTGTTACAACTTATTTTAAAACACTTTTTCTTCAGAGAAAGTTCTTTTTTTGTTTACATTTGGGGACTAGGGTAAACATGTAAAGTGCTTTTTTACTGTGTTTTAATGGGAAAAAAGTTGTTTTTTTACAGCTAACATGTATTACATAGTTTACTATTGGCATTTTGAATCCGCTTCGCTCGACCGTTTAGAATGTCAACCCGAAATGTGGAATTCAGAATGACGAAAAGTAAACCAAAGGCAAAATGAATACATCGACAGCTATAGTTTATTCGACATAGCAGGAGGTGACGTCACTCAACTCCTGCTATGCACATTAACATACCATTAATCTGTACAGTCAATGGTACGTTAATTCTACTATTTTGCAGGCGGCTATGCCCACCTGCGCCCCTCCACACTCCCTGCACATTAAATATACCAACTCCCAGATCGCATTACAGTGAGGAAATGGGCTAATTCTCCTGCACAATGTTGAACCCAAATGCTCGGCTTACACTACCCATTTGCTGTAGTGTAGTCGATTCATTTAGGTTCAACATTCTGCTGACTTGATAACTGCAAGTTGACCACATGCCGGTCAACCAATGCAGTTTCAAGGTTTTCAGTGTAAACCGTGTTACACACTGTTGCTACTAAGCTTCCTGGGAATCTAGGCAGCTTTTTTTGGCTTACCATCGAACACTCTAACATTTCCTTGGTCCTTCCTTTTTTCGGCTACAAAAAGAAGAAAAATGTTATTCAACCATTGCCAATACAGCAGGCAGCAAAAGTGCCTTGGCCACAGGTGGGAGACTCTGCTATGGCCAATGCTGGTTCCTCAGGTCACTCATCTTTTCTTTGGGTCCAGTTGATGTAGTCTGGACAATCAACATTGAGTGGAGGTTAAACTTGTCTTCTGCAGCTGTTGTAGTGCCCTTGGTGGGCAAGGGAGAGCCACTTTTGTCCATCCTGGGAAAAGAGGCAGAGAATATCATTTTGTTCAGCCAGAAAATTGTGCCCCTTCCTTTGGGAAGTTTTTGCTGGCAGTACTGGTTCTGCTTCTTCATAAAAGTCTGTCAAAAAGAAACAAAAATATAAACATATGCTTTCTCCTGTCTCAGTTACTCTGTTAGTCAGTTACTCTATTAGGCTAAGTTCAGTGTTTAGTCCAAGCTCTTTGCTCTTCCTGTAAGGAAATGTCTGGTAAAAAAGTAATAATAATAGTAATAGTAGTAATAATAATAAAACTAAAGTGATTCCCTATTTTCTGAAAAGATTCAAGAAAGTGAACCTCTAAATGACTGTTAAGGGACAGATTTTTTTGTATCTAAAGACTTTTGACTCATATTCTGAGAAGAGTGTGGATTCAGCTAATCCCTTTGAAGAATTCTTTCTTTGTAATCATTTCCAGAATGAAATAGATGTTTCAGTTGGAAAACAGTATTGTTTCTCTGTCCCCGGGAACTATTATGACTTGTTACAACTGAAATGTTCAGAACATTTTCCTATTGCTTTTGTTCTTTTTGCTTTGGAGGATGATTTTGTAACAGCCTGTAATATGCCTGACAGCCAGCCTGCTGTCCTCTAAGAAAGCAGATACATTGTATAAAGGTCTTTGACTTTAACCTTTTTATACTCTCATCCTAGATCAAACCCAGCAGTTATTGCTTTTTTGAACTCAGCTACTGCTAAATATTTAGTTGGTACTTTTCCCTCTCCATCTGACTAAGATGGAAAGACTTTCATTAAATTTGAGTGAAAAAAAAAGTGAGTTTTTCAGCATCACTTGTATTTAGAATTTTCCACGTGGTCAAATGACGTCTAATGACATGCAGGTAGGTGTGTGCGTGAATGGGTGTGCCTTCTTTGAAGGTTGGGTGTCGGGCTGGCAACTCAGCACTGTAAAAATCCACTGCCAATCATTAGCGGACCAGAGTTCCACTGTGGCGACCCCTAACCGGGAAAAGCTGAAAGACTTGTTTTTAGAATTCTTAACTGACAAGCTCGTTATGCATATGCTTGCCCCTTTTGTGAATGTGAGGAATGCTTTTGGCATCTGTTTCCTCATCTGAGGAGTGATCTGCTTTGTGTAACTGTGCGCTTTGATGTCTCAAGTGGTATATATTGTGTAAAACGTACTTATGCTATGGGTTACACTACTTGAATCTGTGATGAGGGAGTCCCTATTAAGTCAGCGAATGCACTAAATTGGAATGCTGCTTAATTGAACCTACTTACCTGAAATGGCAAAATCCCAAAAGCATGGAACAGCGATTTTTTTTCCTAGGGAAAAAAAATCACTGGGCTATTTTTGGGAGATTGCCATTTCCTCCACTGTGGTGCGATCTAGGAGTTGGCATATTTAAGTAGGGGGTGTGAGGGCACAGCCCCCCACTTTATTTTGTGTTTTTTTTTATGGATCCATGGGAAAAAAATCACTGATCTGTTTGTTCGACATTTTGTTCTTTTGGTGTTAGTGGATTGATTATATAGAGTTCGCAATTTAGTGCGTTCGCTTATATAATATAGAACTGTGATGAGGAAGTCAGCTTGGCTGCATTCTCAAAACCTTCCAGAAGATGTCAGTAATGAAGTATAAAATTTTAAAGTTTCAAATTCTCCCTTGTATAGAGAGTTGTTTCTGGAGCATCTGCTTCAGAGGAACTTATAAAGCTGAGAGATATGCTGATTCAATGGATCTAATGATTTTCTAGCCTGCCTTATCCAAATTGACTAAGGGATTTAATGCTCTCCCTGCTACCTTTGTTTAAGACTAAATAACCTGTCCCAGCAAGCTGCTGGTAAGCAAATATTTAAAAATCTATAGCGGAGAGTTTCCAAAGAGTAGAGGAATTTCTCAGAAATAAAGACTAATATGTCTGTATGACTATTTACAAGAGTCCCATTCCCATCCTGGGAAACCCTAAATCCTTCACAGTTGCTTTTCACAGAGGGAGTCTCTCTCTATCTCTCTCTCTCTACTTTTTGAAGGATTCCCCATCACTCAACAGATGTAGCTCTTTTCCCTCTTGTCATGGCACATATACTTTCTCATGTGGTGTTAGAAATGTTCCTTTCTTCTCTTTTAGGAGAAGGACTTTTTTCAATATTGCTTGTTATCCCAAGTTCTAAATGTTATCCCCTAACTTCCTTTTGAGTTTCTGGAAACCTTAGCTTTTCAAAAAATGCATTTAATCACTTTCCTACAGCCACATGTCAGACATTTCTAAAGGTTTTCTGAGTCTGGATCATATTCTAAGTTACTCTGCATTATCCTTTGGTCTCTCCACTGCTATAAGGGTATATACAAAGTGTCAAGCTCTTGTGATAGCCTACTGCGGACTACATATTTCATAACAAAAACTGACTATAACTCAAAACACCTAAACACAATGGACTAACCAAGTAAAAAAGGAAAGAAAAATGCACTCTGCAGCAAAGCCAGAAAATTTTGTAAAAAAAAAAGCAGTGTACTGTAAAACTATTTTTTGCAGGAGCAGGCATCCCTGCACCTACATTTCTTCTGATTAGCTTAGTTTAATCCCATTTACTTTTGTATGAAGAAAGCTGAAGCCAGTGTTTTTATGTGATCATTGGCTTCATTGGATAGCAGTTTTGTCAAAACAGCTATATTTGAATGGGAGGTGTGTGTGTGTGTGTGTGTGTGTGTGTGTGTGTGTGTGTGTGTGTGTGTGTGTGTGTGTGTGTGTGTGTGTGTGTGTGTGTGTAGTTTTTTTGGGTTAAGAAAGGGTTTAAATGTAGTGTGGTGAGTGTGTGTGGATCCATGTGTGTACGTGTGTGTGTGTGTGTGTGTGTGTGTGTGTGTGTGTGTGTGTGTGTGTGTGTGTGTGTGTGTGTGTGTCTGTTTTTGTTTGTGTGTGTTTGAGCATGTCTTGTGTAGTGATAGTGTTACAAAAGGTTTTTTTTTTCTTTTTAAGATAAGTTACAGGGTTACGGTTAGGGGCAATGTTAGCATTAGCATGAATTACTGAGGTGGACTGTGGGTATGAAGCCCCCTTTCTCCATCTTAGTAATGCATGCTAATCATTTCTGTAATCCTATCTCTTACCTTACAAAAAAAAGCTTTCTAGCATTACACTATTCAGACAAAACGATGCCAGTGTTATAGAGTATTTTGGTGTACAGATTTCAAAAGGAAATTGTTTTACGTTTGCAATCTTCTGTAGGTCTGATTTTTATTCTTTTCAGTGGTATGAATGTTCAATGCGTTTATTACCTGTGTTGTCTTTTTGGCATTTAAACATTTAGATTGTTCATACTAAAATCTTTGTTTATATATATATATATATATATATATATATATATATATATTTATAAAAAACAGACTTTAATTGATGGTGCATATTTTTATTCTGCTCATTTTCTAGCTAACAAAAATCTTGAAGATAAAAGATCTGATAATATTATGTCAAGGAAATCCTTAACAACTAAAACACCCTTGATGAATCAAAAATTGAAATGGACAAAATAAAAATGAGCACAATGTAATCAGACTACTGAAGGACAACCATGTGTAAGGGTTTGTGGACTGGAAGAAGGCAAAAGGGGAGGCAGGATACATCCTGTGGACTTCAAGTTTGTTAGCCTAACAACATTAGCAAGGAAGTTCATAGACAGAATCTTGGGAGAAAACTTGGTCACTTTCCTCAAGACAAAAATTGCCAGGGTAGCAATCAACATGAATCTGCAGCAATAAGAAGCTGTCAGTCAACCCTGATTTGTCATATGATTGGTATTCAGAGGCTTGGGAGTGAAATACCAGAAAATATGGCTTACCTGGACTTCACCTAGGCATTTGTCTTGGTTTTATACAGGCGACTTGTGGAAAGGCTATAGGGTGCGGGTAACAGGACCATAACAAAGATATTGGATTGCAACATGGTTGAAAGGTAGGACAGAGAGGGTCATGTGGAGAAGGAGGATGTGACTAGTCGAGTGCCACAGTCATCAGTCCTGAGTCCAGTACTCTTCAGAATGTTGATTTCAGAGACTTATAAGGGAATAGAGACATGATTAACAAGCTTAAGATATTCTCTGATGTCACAAAGATAGGCTCTTTTTTTTAAATAAAAGTGTCTAAGCAAGGAATTAAAAAAGTGATAAATGGGGAAAAAAGATGTAATTTTAGGTTCACTGCTGACAAATAGTACTACACCTGGGACATAACAAACCTTGCATGACATACCAGCTGAGAGGAGTAGGAAACAGATCTAAAAATAGTGGTCACACTTGAATTAAACCACAAGGAAGATAGTGAGAAGTTCAGGGCAGCATTAGAATATAATGCTGGACATATAATCAAGGGAACAAGAATGGCGTAATTGCTGACATCTTAATTTCACTGCAGAATTAATGTCTATACAAAGCAATATTTGTGGATCACAGTGGTTTAGTGGTAAGGTCTTTGTGTCATAGCTCCATGGTTCAAGGTGTAATCTTGTCACTGTCTGCATACAGTTTTGCATGTTCTCCCAAGTCTGCCTGTTTTTTCTCCATGCAATCTAATTTCCTAACATCTCTTAAAAATGCAGTTTAATTGGTTACAGTAAATTGTGTATCTATATGTAGTGTTCACCCTTGCCCTTATAGCACAAGTTATGATTGAAAAGGGCCTGGAAGAAGCAATTCACTTACCTCAAAGACAGTAGAAAATGAGAATTTATTATTCCTCTCAGCAGAAAGCTAGTAAGAGCCTCTCTAGCTGATGCCATATCAGTAGCACTACACATCTCCCTTGAGCATTTAAAGGGCAAAGACAAATATGTGAAGATGCTGTTCATAGACTTCAGCTCTGCATTTAATACTGTGGCACCAATGCAGATGATAGAATAACTGGCACATTTAGGAATCAGTAAACATCTCTGTAAATGGATCATGGACTTCCAGAGTGAGAGACCACAGAGGGTGTGTTCAGGTAAGAACACATCAAAGTGCATCATGATTAACACCAGGGTTCCACAAGGATGTGTTCTCAGCCTACTGTTATTCACCATCCTGACTCACGACTGCTATGCAAAGCACAAATCCAACCATATCATCAAGTTTGCTGATGACACCACAGTCATAGGGCTCATCACAAAGGAGGATGAAAGGGCATACAGAGAGGAGGTAGCATCTCTCATCAGTTGGTGCGAGGGGAACAACCTGGAGCTGAATCTAAGTAAGACCAAAGAGATTATCACTGACTTCAGGAAAAGGAGAACAAACCACCCAGTGCTCAGGATCAATGGTGAGAGTGTGGAGAGGGTTAAGAGTACAAAATTCCTGGGTGTACACATATCAAAGGATCTTTCATGGTCAGAAAACACCATCCAACTGGTCAAGAAAGCGCACCAATGCCTCCATGTTTTAAGAAAGCTGAAAAAAGCTAAGACTCCTCCTAATATTCTCTCCACCTTCTATAGAGGTACAATCATACCTCTCAACCTCTTGGAGCAAAAAATCTGGACAAAGCCATGAATAAAAGTAGGACAAAGGCCCAAAAATAGGGACAATTTTAAATATTGCTCTTATAAACTTAAAAAGTTGATAGAATAACAGGTTTTGCATTCACATGAATTTTAGGAAGGGTATGAATTCTGTATCTCAAATGTCTATAATTATTTTCTAACTTCAATCCTTAATAATTTTCCACTGTTTTGCCAGAAAGCCACAACTGTATAAAAAATGGACCATAAATATGAGGCAAAAATATGTACCTTCTGTGAAAATCTATACAGTTGAGAGGTATGGCAATAGAGAGCTGCACAGTTACAGAAGGAAGGCACTACAAATAGTGGTGACGGTTGCAGAGAAGGTAACAGGTTCCTGTCTTCCATCGATAGATACATCTTTATTCTGCAAAAAGCATCCAAAAGGCCACCAAAATAATATAGGGCACCACACATCCTGCGCATGGACTGCTTTAGCATCTGGCAGGAGATATTGCAGCATCTGCTGCAGAACTACAACATTCAGTAACAGTTTCTACCCTACAGTGATTATACTTCTGAACTCAGACACTAGTACCAGGGGTCTGGACACATATTAAGTCAATTTTTATTTATTTGTGCAATATATACTTACATATATTCCAAGTAAGTACAATATTTATTTATTATATCCATAGTCAGTATTATTTAATTCACTAAAGTACAATATTAGACAAATAACTTAGGCAATTCAATCTGTAGTGTGTTTTGTATTACTTTAAATAGGGTAGTTTATTTAACTCATGAGTGTTGACATATGTGTTTACTCTTTCTTGCATGTACTGGGAATAGTATTTTATTTGTTAGTTATGTTTATTCCTCTAGTTGTATGTGTCGTTTCACTTTCCTTTGTAATCTCAAGAATTGAGCTGATGCACGAAATTTTGTTTAGGTTATGTGTGAAGTTCTAAATAACAATAAAGTTTACTTAGACTTTGACTTCCTGGACTTCCCACACCCCTGCTACTAAAAATACTAAGTCTGCATTTGTTGAATCTAAGAGAAAAGTTAATTATCCAAAATACAACAATCTCTGGTCCCCATTTATAAATCCCTAAATGCTACCATGCAGGGTGCCACAGAACGGTGTAACAGCCTTTCTAATTCATAAACAATACAGTGCAATCAAGCAGAGTCACAGACGCCCCTTGCATGATCCTGCTCTATTACATGTTAATCATTTATCCCTTAAGACAATGAGCCTACCTCCCCCCAAGCATGCATCATTTTCCAAGTCAGTTGTCATGCAGCCCTAGCTTGTCCTGGCTAACTATGGGACAAAACTCTAACCAATAAGTGGATCTGCCCATGCTCCTTGCCATCTCAGTACTCTTTTCTATTCCCTTCCTCCCCACTTTTAATAGACTTTTTTTTATATATCCTACTTGCCTTCCTGCTTTACTTACTTTCTAGCCTCACCTCTCTTTTCCACTATCTTGCCTTTTCTTTACATTCTTGGAATAACCTTTTCCTATCCCAGAATTTATGACCTAAATTTGCTATCTAGTTTTCCTGCCAGAAAGAGTATATGGCTTTCATGGCCTATTACTTATTCTGTTATATATTTTTCATGCATCATTATGTAACATGCATATTAGGAACTCTCTTCTGTCTTGTATATAATGTATGGTCAACTTTATTGCCTGCCTTATATTTTGCTTATTTTCTTTTATTGTATTCACATATTGTACTATGTTATTTTCTTAATATTTCTAACCATCGTTCAATTTTTTAATTCTGTTTAATGTGTACTGTGGAGCTTTTCTCCCCAGGCCTCCTCTGAAAATGGGGTGATACCCAGTCAGACTTTCCTGGAATAAAAATGTCAAATAAATAAAACTGATAGACTGCAAAACAGTGCTGCTCTTGGTAATGCAGTCATTCCCCTCCCCTGACAGGGTGTCGCCCAGCATGTTGTACTGAGCAAAAAAAAAAAGCATCTAATGCGTGGAAAGAAATCCCATAACATAAATGGAATCCTATACATCATAAGCAAATTTGCAACCACATACTACCTTGTTGTATCCTTGCACTATGATTATGACCAGCTTCTACCTATCCAGCTAACTACCATACAGCATACCTTCCCAGCTAGCAACCTTACTCATGCCTTCCAGCTAACTATCTCACATTATGCCTTCCCAGCTAACTACCTCACTCATACCTTCTCAGCTAACTACCTCACAGCATGCTTTTCCAGCTAATTACCTCACAGCATGCCTTCCCAGCTAACTGCCTCACAGCATGCCTTCCCAGCTAACTACCTCACCTATGCCTTCCCAGCTAACTACCTCACTCATGCCTTCCCAACTAGCTATCTCACAGCATGGCTTTCTAGCTAACTACCTCACAGCATGCCTTCCCAGCTAACTACCTCATTCATGCCTTCCCACCTAACTACCTCACGCATGCCTTCCCAGCTAACTATCACACAGCATGCCTTCCCAGATCTTGATAGCTACCTTATGCAGTAATACTGTGTTGAGCTGTCAGGCTGCACAGAGATGCCAATCATTTATGAGCATGGGAAACTGGTGTACATTAGTGTACCATATGTTCCTGTGCACCATATAGGAAATCAGGAATGTGACTGTACATGTATACCCCCTAGGGATTACTGCAGTTCATTTTCATGAATTTGGTAGTCTAGGGTAATGTTCTGAAGATAGTGCATAAGATGCTTCTATGTATCTACACACTATCCTTAGGAATACTGCTTTCTAACTTTAAACAAAAATCAAACAAATCTTGCACTAGTGTTAACACATTAGAGTGCCAGTCACAAGTGACTTGAAATTAAGCTTGGTATCCCCTTCATTAGGCCTTTTCTCAAGGAGAGTTTCAATTTTCTAACCCTTCAACAAATGAAAATAGCAAGTTAGAATGAAGGGAGATGGAGCAGATTAAGGCTGAGGGCGACTTGGGGGAATAGGAATTGGTGTTAAGGTTTTTTTGTGATGCAGTGAAGACTCTAGTAGCAGAGAGACAGGGACATTAGCACTTTTTGTGTGATCAGAGTTGTCATAAATGTTTTTGGAGTTTCTTGTAATAAGTTAGTTTATGACTTTCCAAATCTGCTTAGAGTAAGCTAGGGAGGACTGAGTGGACTGCCAGAAAGAAGCGTTATGTTCATCTACATCTTTTCCAGCAAGATTTGTTAGCCTGATAATTGGGTGATATGCTTCATTGTGTGACATGATTTTAGTAGGATTGGGCGTGGTTTCTGAATTTTTATAAGGGCTTTTCATTCTATTGTTATCCCGTTCTTTAATCTTGATTTATTCATCTTGGATATTACTGGAAAATATGGATCTTGTAATTAGCTGAGAATATTAGTGAAAGTCTCTGCAGCTTGATTATTCACTTTATACTTGAGAATAGGGGTTCTGACAGTAGATTATAGCAGGGCTTTTAAAGATTTTTGGAGTGTTATACATAAATGTAGGTTCAAATGTTCATATGTATGTACTACGCTAATGACCACAAAGGCCTTTTTAAGCCTACCCATGCATCCTTAATCCCTGACAAGTTCTGGTACCCTTGATAAGTGTAAGAGGGGGCTTCGAGAGATGAAAATTTTAAAAGCAGGGGTCTGGAAGATGAACTATTTATAGGCTGCCTGTGTCCATTAGTGACATAGGTGCCAAACCAGGGATGAATTTCCGGTTTCCCATTCAATTGTCCAAGTTGCACTTGAATTGGGTTAGGGAGGAACATGAATTGGGAGCCAGCTCCATCAATTGGGTAGTCTCTGGCATACATACTTGTCTCCCCAGCAGGTCCTATTTATATCACAAGCAAAGTTTAAGTCTTTAAAATGGGTAATTCTGGTGCAGTTTGTTTTGTGGATATATAAGAGGTCCTTCAGAGTGGGGTCTGACAATGCCCTATATGCCAGGCATAATCTCCCCTCAAAAGCCTACAGGAGACAGAATACAGGGATAGGGCCTTGAGGCAGTGTGCATAGGACATTTTGCTTACATCCTGTATTCCTTTAATAAGGCATCACTGTGGGCATTCCATTTGTTGGATATGCCTGGTTAGGTACATACAAATAGGAGCATTGTACTCAATGGTAGATCTGATGAATGCCAAATATAGTGAAACAATGACTTCCTTGGACTAAGATGCCATACCTTTGTTTATAAGTTGCACAGCATAGAATGATTTCCTCACTATTATAGTCAAGTGATGGTCAAAGGCTAGATTACTATCTACATGTGTTCCCTAAGTCCCTGACTACTGGGTCAGCTCTAGGCAGTGTGTTGTCAATATGATACTTACCAGGGGTGGATGACTTCCCAAAGGATACTATTATGCATTTCTTGGCATTTAGTTTTAGTCCATGGTTCTGACACCTGCTGTCTGTCTGTCTCTGCCCCTCGTGGAGAATGTGTGTGTCAGTGATGGATTCAATGACAGCTTCTAATTTGCAATCATCTGCAAATTTAGTTGGCCAGAGACCACTGACATTGGCCTTCACTTCAGAGAGCCAAATGCCAAAAAGGAGCATTCCCAGGACTCTCCAATTCTAAATTTTTGGGTCTTGTCTGTGAGCCAGTTGGCTAGCCATCGATCGATATGCGAATTTGCACCTAACCTCTTGAGTTTGTCAAAAATGCCTGAGTGGGGCATTGTGTCAAATGCCTTTGCCAGGTCAAGGTAGGCAGTATGAACCATTTTTCCCTCATCCATTGCTTTGGTTACCTTCTCAAAGAGGTCCTGCAGGTTGAGTAGGCATAATATGCCCTTGACAAAACCAAACTGAGTTGAGTCCAGTGTCTGGAGGTTTACTATATCTCTGTTGATCATTTCCCTGATAATTCTTTCCATGGCTTTACATATAAGACTAGTGAGACTTATGGATCTGTAGTTTCCAGGGTCAGTAGATGGCCCACCTTTGTGCAGAGGAATGACTGTTGCTGTTCTCCATTCATGAGGCATGAATCCTATTTGGAGGCTACAGTTAAATAGTAATTCTAGAGGTCCTGATAGGTCATGTTTCATGCTACTTAGAAGGCATCCTAGGATATTATCTGTGCCCACTGATGCAGTGTTTTTTGTCTTAGAGAGAGCATTAGGACCTGTTCCTTAGTGATAATAGTGGGAGTTATATTTGATGGCATTTCCTGAGAGAAGTTTGACGGGGAGAGATGAGTAAAGTTGGAGATGAATTTATCAGCCAGGAGGTTTGCTATATCTTCTGACTCAGTATAGGTGGCTCCATTTTCAATGAGCTCTGCAGACAATTGTGTATTGCCTTTGAGGTTGTGGATATAGCTAAAGAATGTTTTGTAGTTGTCCTTGGCCTGGGAGGTGAAATGTACCTCGGATTTGCTTTGGTAGACTTTCTTAGTCCTCTGGGTTGTTTGTTTAGTTTGATGAGAGTGCTTTTATCCTGTTGGGTGCTGCACCTCCTAATTTTTGACACAATTTTCTTCCTTCTGTTATACAGTCTATTGATAAATGTGATTCCATCAGGGTGACTTGTTTTTTGAGTTAGTTCTGTACTTCTTCCTGGTGGGTATAGCTGCCGCTAAGCAGCTATTAACATGCTTGTACAGGGTTCCTGTGAACAGTTCTGAATAGGCAGCAGTGTTCTCAGGGTTTATGGGGGCTTGATATTTTGCCAGGTTATCACTTAAAAGTACAAGGTTAGGCTTAGACTAGTTCCTGAATATTCCAGGTTTAGCTGGGGGTCCACGTTTTATTTTTTACTTCAAAGGAGAACATTTTTTGGTCTGAACTTATGAGGGAAGACCTTACAGTAGGGGGTATGCAGCACTCTCCAATATTAGTGAGAACCAGATCCAGTATGGTTGCACCCCTGGTTGGCATATTGACTATTTGGTCCAGGGAGGTTGTGTTTACAAAATCCAGGAATCTCTGTGCCTGGACATTTGGTGTCTTATAGGATTCTAGTTAATAGTGAGGTAATTAAAGTCACCCATGAATATTGGATTGGATGGTTAGTGTTTCTAATAAGTTTCAATACATGGTATGGGTTTCCTGGGTCATAGAAGGGGACCTATAGCTTGCAAGGAAATGGTATTGGATTTTGCCTGTGGCAATTTGAACATAGAGCAGCTCAACTGCATTGTCCTGTTTGACAAGCCTTGATGTATATTTATTTTTTATGTAAATAGAGAGACCTCTACCTTTAGTCCCTGCCTGTGAAGTAGCTGGTCTAAATGTGTGGAAGACATTATAACATTGCACTGTTGGTGTGCTCTGTGTGGCTTTAAACCATGTCTCAGTGACCGCATAGATGTTAGCATTCCCTAGGATGAAGACAGCTTCTAGGGAGTGGAGTTTTTTGTTTAGACTCCTACCATTGAGCAGTAATACCTTTAGATTTTTTTAGTTTTGATTTGCTATCTCAGAAGTACTTTCAATTTGGCATTGCCTAAAAAAGGCACTATGGGGAAGACAATATTTTAGCTAATATTCGAAAGCCTAACAGGGAGAGGTACAGGGCATCCCTCACAAAGCAGCATGGTCTGTTGACCATCTCCTTCCATGCTGACAAATATTGAATCCCCTTAGAAGGATACAAAAACTAAGCTAATTATTAAAGTCAATCATCTTTTGTTTGTATTGTAGCATCATCCTTGGAGAATTTAAAATACTGCTCAATGCTAGGCTCACACCAGCCTGAGACACATTTTCCGAGCATACCTGTCAACATTTTAGAGCAAGAAATCTGGACAAAGCCATAAATAAAAGTGGTAAAAGGAGCAAAAATAGGGAAAATGTTTAAATATTGCTCTTACAAATATAGAGAGTTGATAGAGTAACTAACTGGTTTTGCATTAGCATGAATTTTCTGAAGAATATGAAGTCTGAGAGTCAAATGTCTGTCATTAAATAACTTAAATCTTTAATGATTTGTAACTAATTTGCCAGAAAAATGCATTTTTTTAAATAACCAGAAATATGAAGCAAATATCTGGACATTCTGTGAAAATCTGTACAGTTGAGAGGTATGATTCCAAGAGCTCTGTGATGCCCCTGCACTGGCCCAATAATCAAGGAGCGTCAGTCATCACCACTAGCACCAGTAAGGGATGTACACATTGGGAGGATGGCAAGTACACATACAGTAAAGTAAAATTTCCCTTAAGACCACACAGACATCACAATCAGTCTGGGGCTGGTTTCTCTCTCTTTCTCCAGATCTCCAGTAAGACTCCCCACTGACACAGCTATATGGTTGAGATCTCAGCTGAGTGGCCAAGCCAAAACCTCCAGCACCCTCTCTGTCCAACCAGTGCTTCATGTCCCTGCTCAAGTAGCCGATACCCACGCACACTTGGAGATTTGATTTATACGCAAACACACACCTGTGAAAGGCTGGCACAGGTTTATTAGCTATGCCCCCTTCTGCCCAGACTATACAGTAGTACCAGCTGCCATCAGCCGCTACTTATCAACTACTTTAAGGCCATTACAAAGGGTGACCAATCCTACTGCATAAAGTTACTATTATCCAAATGGTAAGTGTCACCAAGACTTTCAAGGCTATTTAGGAATGGCCTGTACAATGCCACCAAATACATATGCAAGTAGGTTAAGAACTTAAATATATCTAAACAAACCAGCCACAATTAAAAGGTTTAAATATATTTAATAATAAATAATAAAAGAACAAGACAATACTCAAACAACACAGTAACTACAGAGTTCAGAATCACAGGAAATATTTTAAAGCAACATTGCAAGATACTCTCAAGTAAATGCAGGAAACATCTAAACTAATCTTTACTATATTCCTATCTATATCTGAGAGATATCATTGTACCCTAGTTACTTACTATTAGTAAGGCAAATGCTGATGAGAGGATGTTTCCAGGTCCAATACAAGATGCAAAATGTCCAGTCTTTGAGAGAGTTCCCAAATTAATATCAAAACATTGCTACTGGGTTAACCTGAATGACATCACCCTTTGTCACCTGCCTTCAGTTCCCAGGCTAGCAGAAACTTAACAAAAGTTAACATTTCTCTGAGAAAAACACATATCTCTCAAATGTTTGCTCAGAACTGGAAGTCATAAAACAATTAAATACTTTTACATTTTAGACCTGGTAATTACTTCTCTCCAAGACAATAGAAAGAAACTTCTAGCTCTAGCCATTGTGTCTGCTTGCTGCACTGAAACTACTTTTTATAGCACATCATAAAGCACTTTCAATTTCAACTTATTGTCTCGAAGTTTGCAAGTTAATGCTGTATGTTCCAGCCTCTACTATTAAAACATTTTCACAGGTATATAGTTTATATACATTTCTGTTCTTTTCCAGTATGGTACAATGTGGTTACATTCTTGAAGCTCAGTATATAACATACAGTTCAACACATATTTCTGCACCAGTAATTTAATATCCACATAACATATAGTTATCTTACCTTTGTAAGACAAGCATATGATTCATATTAATATTCACAAATGACACACAACAGTCCACAAAATTCCAGATAGCTGTGCTGGCAGTGACACATTCTATATCTAAAATATACTATGCCCTAAATAACTTACTTACAGAGCAAGGCAAATGCTGATGAGAGTATGTTTCCAGGTCCAAGACAAGATATAAAATGTTCACTCTCTGAGACAGTTGCCAAATTAATATCAAACATTACTGCTTGGTTAGCATTGATGACATCACTCTTTGTCACCTGCCTTCAGTTCCCAGGCTAATAGAAACTTAACAAAATGTAACATTTCTCTGTGAAAAATACATATCTCTCAGATGTTTGCTCAGAAATGAAAGTCGTAAAACAATTAAATACATTTACATTTTAGACCTAGTAATTACTTCTCTCCAAGACTTCTTCTTTCGGCTTTTTTCCTGGTTAGGGGTTGCCACAGTGGATCACCTGTCTGCTCATAATTGGCAGTGGAGTTTTATGGTGTCGAGGTGCCAGCCCGATGCCCAACCTTCCACAGAAGGCACACACATGCACACACTCACACCTAGGGCCAATTTAGTGTGTCCAATCCACCTACAGCATGTCTTTGGGATGTGGAAGGAAACCGGAGCACCTGGAGGAAATGCATGTGACCACAGGGAGGACATGCAGACTGCGCACAGAAGGCACCCCAGCCAAGGATCAAACCGGAGAACCTCTTGCTGTGAGGCAGCAACACTAACCGCTGCACCACTGCAGCTGCCCTAATTACTTCTCTCCAAGTCAATAGAAAGAAACATCTAGCTCTAGACATTGTGTCTGCTTGCTGCACTGAAACTACTTTTTATAGCACATCATAAAGCACTTTTAATTTCAACTTATTTTCTTGAAGTTTTGCAAGTTAACTCTGTATGTTCCTTATTCTACTATTAAAACATACATTTGCACAGGTATATAGGTTATATACATTTCTGTTCTTTTCCAGTAGGTTAGACTGTGGTTACATTCTTGAAGTTCAGTACATAACAAACAATTCAACACACATTTCTGCACCAGTATTTTAAAATCCACATAACATATAGTTTACTTACATTTGTAAGAAAGCATATGAATCATATTAATAATCACAAATGACACACTACTATCCACAAAATTCCAGATAGCTGGGCTGGCTGTGTCACAAGCTCCATGGTGTCTCTCTTCATATAGTGTAGGAGGTGCATCTCAGGTCATTTACTCAAACATGGACTATGATTGAGTCATATTGGTACTTGTGGTCCAATAACTTGAGTGCATGTGTAATGTGATAGATCCTAGCCCCTAATAAGCAACTCATCGTGATGTTCTCCTTACTCAACCTGGTGAGAGGGACATCAGTGTGTCTCATGATGGAGTCTCCAATAATTAGAATGTTGGACTGTGTGGTGGCTTGCCTTATGGACTTAGAGGTAGAGGCTCCATGAGATGTAGCTGTGTGTGTGTTGATGTGGGTGTTGTTTTGAAAGAGTGCATTTGGGGCTGCTTAGGGTATTTGTTATGTGTACTTCATCTAGGAGGTATTTGTGGTTTAGGAAGGTTACATTTAAGTGCCTCAGCATATATGGGTCAATATGTCTGCTTTATATTGTGGTGGTGGGTGCAGCATGTGTACTACTGGCAACCTTATTGACATTAGGAGTACTTTTATGTGAGAGCTTTGCATCTAGTAGCATTGTGTAAGTACATCTCTCACATACCATATCAGTTTGTTTGAGAATTAACTGGTTGTCAGTAAACATGAGGCAATTTCTACATTGCCTCACGATGCCTATATCCACCAAACTCGTAACTGAAGCAGCAGGGAAGTTCATATCCATGGCAACAGACCCTTGTTTATTGATTAGACAGTTGGAGTGAGAATATCAATTAATGTCAGGAGTATCTGGTTTACAACTATGTGCACAGTGCTTGTCACTGCATACTAGTTGTCCTTCATGCAAATTGGTATTGAAGAAATTTCAATCATGCTTTTACAGGAAAAATGTCATGCAAAGTATCTGAGTCAGTACAGATCACTGCCAAATACTTGAGGGAAAACTAATACATAGACCCTGAAAATTTAAGGATGAAGTATTTACGCAGATATTCTGAAGTTAGAAACAGATAAAGCAGTTCTTACTGAAAACAAAGAATTAGCTTGTCAAGAATGATGAGAAGAGGGGTGTCCCACGAATGGCTACTGCTTGGCTGCTATTGTGCTGGTCTCACCACAGCTTCACTCTGCTGGGATACAATGCTCCTTTGCTTCTTCTCCCACCAGAATTAAAACATTACCACCAATTCCAAGATAAGAAGCAGGCCACAGCCTGTTTGATGACCCACAGTCTTGTCTCAGATGATGCAAGGTTCTGCAGGCTTGTTGTACCCTTTTCCTGGTATATGCCTTGAATAGCAACAAGACCAATAAGGAACACTAAGCACAGACACTCACTACCCAACGAGAAACAATCAGGAATCAATGCACTCTGCTCCTTCTCTTACGAAGAATATAAGCACAGATTCCAAGCTGTCACCGATAAAGCTTTCTGGTGATCAGCAGTCTAAAGGAATTAATGTCCCTGTGCTCCTTCTCTCACCAGGAGAAAACAAATGCACTAAACCCAATATGACTACTGAGAGGCAGAATGGGGGGTCTCCAGTAATTGGTGGTCTTGCAATAGATTTTTTAAAGGTAAACTAAAAAAATGAGTTATTATCCTAAACACTGCAGTGTGCACTAAGCAGTTAGATATGAAAGGGGGTAACTTGTGTTTTAGCTGTATAAGTGCAAAGCCACTAATTTTATAAGAGCAAGATAGATTGAAAGGGGGTAGGCACTTTTGTATTCTGGTTCTATAGAATTCAGTGGGATGGTCAGCAAATTTAAATAGTTGAAGGGGAGTGATTTCACAAAATGATAATTTTGTGCTTGCTCACACCAGCCAATGAAAGGGGAAAGGGAAGGAGATATATGGTCAAATTAACATAAGGGTCAGGCAAGTAGAAGGACAGTTGTGTTTAACAACACAACAGCAACAGGGTGGGAGGGTGAGAAAACATCTGTATGACTCACAAGAGACACAGCTGTGTTCTCTTTCAAAGCTTTAATATGAAATTTTAAAAGCAGAATACAAGTAAAACACAGTGTAAAGAAACAAACCAATGCATACAAAATAGAAAAGTTATAAAGTAATGCAAAAAAACAAGAAATCAAAAGCAAACCAACCTTTCCCTCATAGCAAACTGTAGGAGAGTCTGGGTTAGCTTTTCCAGTAATGCTTTGAAATGTTTTATTTTACCCCTTAAATAGAAGGTTTAGTTTCTGGCTCCACCCCCTCAGCTCACAGATAACTAACCTTAACTGACCCATTCTAACTTCTGTGTGACTCCTTAATTGAAATAAAAATAAACAGCAGAAAGTAACCAAAGAAAGTATTTAATGACCAAAAACACATTAAACAGAGAACATTTTCATCATAATAAGACTTCTTCAGACTGAATAATGTGACAACAATTCAATAGCATTTAAATACACAGTCAATTAAAATCAAAATCACATGACATCTAATTAATGCTTCAATTCCTTTATTTTAAGGAAGGCTACAAACTACTCCCTATCATTTAACCCAGGTGGGTGGAAGGCATTTAATTTCACCTGCCAATCATATTCCAGCCAGCCAAGTTATTCTTCAGCATTAAATCTGTTGTCATAACTTAATACTTCATCCAAGACACAAAACTTAAAATCAGCTTTGCATTGATTAACCTTATAATACTTCTCCAAAGCATTTTTATCATCTCCAATACAGCATATTTATGATCATACATTCTTTTACTCAGTTCCCTAGTAGTACATCCCACATAAAATGAGTTGCATGGCATACATAAAACTAAATACACTATGAACTTAGACTTACAAGCATATCTGCCTTTCAACTGCAAATGCCACTGATATTAATCTCTGACATCCATCAGTAAATAATTACATAAATTGCAATAAAAACAATTGTACATCACAGGATTAGTACACTTTCTCTGTGGTGGGTTCAATTTGCTTTGAAATAAGTTTTTAAAACTCTTCCCCCTCTTCTGTACAGACATGTGCGAATCCCCTACAACTTTTATAATATCAGAATTACATTTAAACAAACTCCAATTAGCTGAAATAATATTTGTAATGGCCCATGAGCAAACCCACCTTTTCTTCTTTCATCTATTTCTTAGTATTTATCCATAACTATATATATATATATATATATATATATATATATATATATATATATATATATATATATATATATATATATATATTTATATAAAATCCCAAAATCCTGAAATATTGAATTTCAGAATCTTGAGATCATAAAGCTGAAACATTAAAAATCCCGAAACCCCAGAAGCACAAATTTCAAAATCGTGACTCTTACACTAACCATATATCACACACATACACATACACACACCTTCCCCACACACAAGCACACAGACCTACACTGCATACAAGCAGGGGGGCAAGCCCCCCTGCACCCCCCATGTGGGGGGCTGTGCCCCCACAACCCCCTACTTAAACATACTAACTCCAAGGTCGCACTACACAAACACATGAAAACACCACCATACAAGCTACATTCCCCTCACACACACACATCACAGTAACAAAACACACTGACACACACTAAAACCCCTAACCAAAACCCTTAAACATAAATACTTAACTGAACTTCCAGCTATCCATTCACACAGCACAGCACCAGAAGCACTACTTCAACATCTCCCGACTTCGGGATTTTGAAATTCGCGCTTCTGGGGTTTCAGAATTTTGAGTTTTCAGCTTTATAATCCCGGGATTCTGAAATTTGATATTTCAGAATTTCGGGATTATAAAGTGTTCCTATATATATATATATATATATATATATATATATATATATATTTACATATACATATATGTATATATATATATATATATATATATATATATATATATATATATATATATACACATATATATATATATATATATATATATATATATATATATATATATATAAAATTGGCAAGTGAAATTGAATGCCTACCACCCACCTGGGTTAAATGATAGGGAAGATTTTTTAGCCTTCCTTAAAAGAAAGGAGTTGAAGCATTAATTAGTTGTCATATGATTTTAATTTAAATTGACTATTCAGTATGAGGAAGTCTTATTATGGCAAAAGTGCTCACTGTTTAATGTGTTTTTGGTCATTAAATACTTTCATTTGGTTACTTTCTGGTGTTTATTTTTATTTTTGTTTGCTCTCGGTTTTAGTGTTCTTGTTTGACTCCTTAATTGACCTGTTCTAAATTCTGTCTGACTCACAAGAGACACAGCTGTGGTCTGTTTCAAAGTTTTAATATGCAATTAAAAGCAGAATGCAAGTAAAACTCAGTGCAAAGAAAACAAATCACAGTAAAAAAAATAGAAAAATGCAATAAATTAATGCAAAATATAGTATACACCCCACCTTGCTTCCATGGACATATACAAGATAAAAGGCCCCAATTGTTATGTTTAGAATATTTAACCCTAGATCTTGGCTGTGTACCTGAACTAGTGACTTCCCCTGTTACTGGTGGACTCTGTTGGGGTGGTTTAGGCTACCCACCATGGGTTCCCTTATATCGATGTGCAGCACAGGGTATCCCCTTTCTGTGAAGTGATGCCCTGCTTGTTAAATAGAGATGCCCCTTTTTCCCCAGTTCATCTGCAGAGTTACACTCCCAGTCTGCCAACCAGATTGTCCTGTCCTCAGGCAAAGTGCTAATGGCTTGTTCTTTTGCCAAAATGTCTGCAAGTCTTCAGAACTGGTTACCTGACACCCACTCACCCACCTATGAAAATAAGTGGTTAACTCAGCAATATAATCACATACACTTTCATCTGCCTTTTGTCTATGCTCACAAAACTTTTTTTCTTTGAGCTGTGGGTGTCAACTTAAAACATTCTAGTAAACAATGCTTTACTTTATCATATTTTAAACAATCAATATTGGACAATTTAGAAACAGCAGTTGCAGCTTTACCATGGAATTAGGGGGTCAGGAACCATACCCAGAGTGCTTGGTCAACATCATACTGTTTATATACTCTTTCAAATATATGAATAAAAATATCAAAATTATCAAAACTGCGAAAGAAAGTTACTGACCTTAATTGCTTCTGGGGTTTGATTATTCCCTTCCCCATTACTTTCATGTTCCTGTCGAAGAGTCAGCATCTCCCTCTCATGTTGACACTGCTTTTCATTTTCTTCAGCCTCCAAATGCTGCAGTCTCTCATTTTCATTGGCCTCCAAATGCCAAATGTTTGGCCTCCAGTTCAAGTCTCTTTAACTCCATATGGATTTTTAAGTCCTCTAAGGAAAAGGTAAATTGTCCTGTTTCTGAGGGCTGTAAATTCCCATCTCCAGACTGGTTATCCTCCTGGTTGCTGGTCTGAGCTGTGATTAAGCCTGAAATAATTTCTTCTTTAGTCAGGTTGGCATTTGCCTGACCATTGCCTTCGCACACCTTGGCCAATTGTTTCTTTGTCATCTTGCCATAATCCTCTGCTGACATCTTTGCCAGCTTTCCCTGATTAAACTAAACTAATAAAAAAAATAAATAAAACTGTTGTGAAAATGATACTCTGTATGTTTACCTTGTGGCTGCTGAGAGTACATACCCCTTCAGTGACAACTGCGTACAGGATACAAAAGTTCAATTAATATCCCACCACTGCTCACCAATATGTGATGCCCTCCTGGGCAAGTAATCAAGGAGCCTGAATCCTTACCACTGACACTGCAGATGGACATTCTCCTGGAACAAAAGTATATACACACAGTATTTCCAGATGCATATGTCTGTATCAAGCACAATTCCCCTTAAGAGCACACAGAGAACACACTTAGTGTAAGGCCTGGGTTTCCATATTTCTCTCCCTAGGCCCCAAGTAAGACTCCCTACTGGCACATCTGTAGAGTTTAGTCCTCAGTTGAGTGTCCAAGCCAAGTCCTCCAACACCCTATCTGTGAAACCAGTGCTCTGTGTCTCTGCTCATAGTAGGTGACACACACATTCTTTGAGATTTGATTTGCACATACACACACACACACACACACACACACACACACACACACACACACACACAGGAAATACACACACGGGAAAGGCTGGCACATAATTACTAACTATGCCCCCTTCTGCCCAGACTATAAGGTAGTTACACTGCCACCAGAAACTACAAAGCCAGCTATTCTAAGGCTCTAACAATGGTATTCAATTATACTGCATGAAATTAGTATTAATACAAATGATAATGTTTGATCAATTTAGTAAGGCTTTCAGGAGTGGTGACAGAGTCACCAAACATATATGAGTACTCTCAAAGGTTAAAATATTCTCTAAATGACCAGCCACAATGAAATGTTTAAATATATTTAATAATAAATATGGAACACAAAAACACTAAATATCTGTTTACAATAAACACCAGAGTTTCATCCCAGGAAATATTAAAATAACAGAGATAAATAGATTCACATAGATACAGAAAAACAGTACTTAATTAATCTCACTATATTTTCCTGTCTGATCTAAAGAATTACTATTTCCTGGTCACTTACTATAGCAAGGCAAGATGAAGTAGGGGAGTGGTCTTCCTTCTTTGTCATATTCCAAAACAGACTGCTCTGAGACTTCATTTCACCTAGTATTAAAACATAATGTTTGTCCTAGATTATAGAATGACATCACACTCATCTGGTTATCTGACGTCTGGTTCCCATACTACCACCATTACTAGAAAATGAACCAGAATCTCACAAGCATGTGTTACCATACACACATGTAGAGTTTTGCTAAGATGTGTTATAGCATCTGGAAGCAATAAAACCATTTCAACACTTCCAGCCTTCCAGGGTAGCAATTAGTTCATTGCTATGGACAATACAACAAGGATTCCTAGTCCTTGTTTTCACAGACATTTTATTCTGGCTGCAATCAGAACTGTAAGAGACAATCTTTATGGCCTATCAGACTATTTTTCAACGTTAGCTAGACTGAGATTAACTTCTTCTCTTCCACTATCCTCTGTTACAATATATTAATTTCAATAGTCATAATGTATAACATACAAGTGTATTTATTTTTCTCCTCATCAGGATAAACTGTTGGTACATTTTAACACAAGCAGCTTTACAATACATTTTTCAACATTTTTAACACAAGCAGCTTTGAAAATACATTTTTCAACACAACCATCTGTACAAATAAGTTTTATATACAAATGATATGAAATTCTTTACTCCAGCTGGCTATGCTGGCATATGTTGCACATCCACTGCCCTACTTCTCCTGATATATCTACCAATACCTCACATCATCACAGCTTCTATGACAGGATACACTTTATCTAGCCAAGTGTGAAGATTGGGGAAAGATGGGCGAAGGCTGCCAGCCTAGTCAAATAGAATTTGATACATAATTCTATCATTTGTATAAATAAATGTAAAATACAGGCTTGTGTTTTTAAATGAAAGAAAACACTGTAAAATGTGAACTTCAAGACTGTGGCAACATTGCCATCTGCTGTAAGGAAAATCAAGCCAAGCATTTCAAATGTTCTTTGAAGTTACAATTATCCAAAAAATGGTGACAAAGTGACTGGCTCAATGCATTCTTTCTATTATCTTAACGTAAGGAATAATTGTTAGATTATACATGTGAAATGTCTTTTATTGTTGTAGTTTCCTGAGCATGTGTTAGCTTGCTAAATAATGCAGTTTGTGGCCTGGGAACTCCAGACTAAGTGTCAAGATGATGTAATTTGGGAGGGCCTTAGCAGAGCTGTTTGTTAGTGTTTTAAAAACTATTGTTCAGTGTGAGGCTGAAAGCATTTTGTCTTGGACAATCAACCCCATTACTGCTTGCTTTTTATGTATGTAAGTAAGATTATAGCACTGTGTTTTCTCTTAAGAATAGCTAAAGATTAGAAAGCTAGATTAAGCATTTTTCTTTGACATCAGACCTGTCCTACTGTATTATTTTAAGTTTGTATGTGAACCCTGAACTCTTAGATATCTCTGTGGTGTAGTAGTATTGTCTTGTGTTTTAATTATTTATTATTAAATATTTTAAAAACCTTTACCTGTGGCTGGTTTGTGTAGAGAAGCAAATTCTAGAGTACATTGCATATTTATAGAGGTTATTGTAATAGGCCTCTCTAATAAGCCTTAGACTGAATATTCACATTACCAAGTGGATAATAATATTGCACAGTAATAATTGGACACTCTTTCAAGGGCCTTTGGGTAGCTGATAAATTATTAAGCTGGTGGTGGCAGTAATAACTACTCTGTAGTCTGGATAAAGGAGGCACAGCTGGAGAATCTGTGTCAGCCTTTCCCAGCAGTGTCTGTGAAGTTGTATAAATGCTTATCTCAAAGTGTGTGTGGTGTGTCAGCTACCTGGGCAGAGACACGAAGCACTGGTTGGACAGAGAGGGTACTGGAGGTTAGCTTGCCAGTTAGGCTGAGATCTGGATCGTATAGCTGTGCCAGTGGGGAGTCTTATTGGGGACATGGAGAGCAAGGGAGCAACCAGCCCCAAACTGACTGCGATCTCTGCGTATTTTACTGTGTGCATTAGTTATCCTTTTTTCTTCTATAAGACAACCTCCCTGGTGTTAGAGGTGAGGATTGAGGCTCCTTGATTGCGGGGCCAGGGCACGGTCATCACATAGTGGGTGGCAGTGGTTGGGATAAGATATCCTCACATCTGTTTGGCAGTGGTGTGGGTAGAGTGTGGGTAGAGTGAATCCTGTAGCTTATGTACAATTATCTCTGAAAGTGTTTTGCACTCTAAATCAGCCACACAGTGTATACTTAGAGTTCAGATCACAATTGTTTTATTTCTTTTGTTAGCTTAGTTAGTCAAGATAAGCAAGCAGCATATCAGCACAGGAATATGGAAAGCTGGCAAAGAGCCAGCTGGTGGAGATGTGTCAGTCTAGGGGACTGGTGCATGTAAACCTGACTGAGGCAGACCTGATTGCAACCTTGGTTACAGCTGCATCAGAAAACAGCATCCAGGAAGACAATCTGACTGGCACTGGAGATACAATATCCTTGGAGAATGGACAGCTCAATCTTTCTGCAGTGCACTTAAAAATCCAGCTGGAGCTAAAGAGACTTTAGTTGGAGGCCAGGCATTTGGAGATAGAAGCCGTAGAAAAGGAGCATCAGAGGAAGCATGAGAGGGAAATGCTCACTCTTTGCCAGAGTCATGGAGGTAATAGGGAAATGAGTAACTGGACCCCAGAAGCAGGACAGGGCAGTAATTTCTTCCGCAATTTAAAGAGGGGGATAATTTTGATAGTTTCATTCACATGTTTGAAAGGTTATGCAAACAGTATAGTGTTGAACAAAGGCTCTGGGTACGGTTCCTGACCCCCTTACTCCATGGGAAAGCTGTAACTTGTATATCACAAATGCCTGACTCTGTTTTGATTAAACTGCTGTAAAGAAATGTCTGTTACAATGTTTTAAGCAAACACCTGAAATGCATAGGAAAAAGTTTTGTGAGCCTAGACACAAGGCAGATGAAAATGTTCATAGGTTTATAGGTTCATAGGTTTGTACTAGGCTATTGGCCCTAGGGCCTATGCAAGCCTAGCCATAACAAATCCCTGGATATTTCTTCCCAAAATATTTACTTCTCTTGGCCCCTGTCTAGCAGGGCGACTGACATGATCTCCGGGGTGAATTTCCTATCTCCCATCCAATCATCAAGGTTCCTTTTGAAGAGGGCCAATGAGGCGCTCTGCTTGATATATATGGGCAGTCTATTCCAGAGTATGGGGAGTCTCTGGGTCAGGAACCTATCCCTCCAGCATGTTTTGTTCATTGTGATGACAAGGTTTAGATCCCTGGAGCGTGTGGCTCTGAGGGATTGGGATTTCTTTAAGTGGAGCATGTCCAACAGCTCAGGGTTTGACATGGCCTTGTATGTTAAGCAGAGATCACCTCTGAGTAGACGATATGCCACAGAGTATAGCTGGAGTTTTTTAGACGTAGTATATGGCATCTGCTTTAGGCCTGTGATTCTTTTAGTGAGGTATTTCTGTGGCCTTTCCAGCTGTTGCAGATGTCTTGTGAGGTACATACCAAATGGGGCATTATACTCTATAATGGGTCTAATGAGGGATGAGTACAGTGGGACAATGACCTCCTTTTTTCTGGATGACAAGCCCTTAGTGATGAGGTGTGCCACATAGAAGGATTTCCTGACTGTTGTGGCAATGTGGTTATCGAAAGTGAGACCACTGTCCACCTGTGTCCCTAAGTCTCTCATCACACTTTTGATGTTTAGTGTCCTGCCACCTATGTGGTAATTCATGGGTACATGTTTTTTTCCAAAGGGGATAACTATACATTTCTTGGCATTAAGCTTGAGCCCATAGCTCTAGCACCAGACATCTGTTTCTGTAAGGCCCTTTTGTAGAATATCCACATCATTTGGGGATTCAATAATGGCTCCCAGTTTGCAGTCATCTGCAAATTTGTTAGCCAGAGTCCCTTAGTGCTGGCCTGTACTTCAGAGAAGTAGATGCCAAACAAGAGTGGTCCCAGGACTGAACCCTGAGGTACTCCACTTGTCACTTGTCTGGAGCTGGATTTGGAGTCGGCTACTTTTACTGTCTGGGTTCTGTCAGTAAGCCAGTTAGCAACCCATTGAGTGACGTAGGGATTTATGCCCAGCTTAGTAAGTTTATCTATGATTCCAGAGTGGGGGATGGTGTCAAAGGCCTTGGCGAGGTCCAGATAGGCTGTGTGTACTGCCTTACCCTTGTCCACAGCTCTGGAGACTGATTCGAAGAAGTCAATCAGATTCAGGAGACAAAATCAGCCCTTAACAAACCCAAACTGGGTGGGGTCCAGTGTTTGAAGGTTGCCAATGTCTTTGTTTATAAGTTCCATGATAATGCATTCCATGCTCTTGCAAATCAGGCTTGTTAGACTGATGGAACGGTAGTTCCCGGGATCTAAGGTGGATCCTCCCTTGTGGAGCAGGATAACTGTAGCTGTGTGCTACTCAGTTGGCACTAAGCCTGAGGTGAGGCTATGATTAAACATGACACTTATGTGAGGTGCCAGTTTATTTTGTAGTTCCTTTTGTAGTTCATGTATTTGAATATGTTGTTGAACTGAGCACTTATTTTCATAGCTGGGTCAGTGGATGTGAGGTCACCAGTTTTGAAGGGCTGGCAGACCTTTTGGTGAGGGAACAAGCCCTTAGCACTTTGCCTGAGGACATGAGGATCTGGTTAGCTGATAGACAATGTGCTACTTCAGATGAGTTGGGGAAGAAGGGAGACCTATACCTGGTCAGCAGGGGAGCCCGGCACAGGAAGGGGGCCCCCAGTATTGCCAATGGGTCTAAAGGAACTCATGGTGGGCAGCACAGACTGCCCCAACAGAATCCGCCAGTAGCAGGGGAAGCCACTAGTCCAGGTACACATCCAGGAGCTAGGGTTAAATGTTTGGAATGCAACCGGTGGGGCCATGTGGCATACAGATGTCCATGGAGGCAAGGTGGGGAACCAAAAATGAGGGACCCAGTAAGTGGGAAAGACAAAATGCCAACAGTAGGTTGTCCTGGGACAACAAGGGTACCAAACTACCACCAGAGATTATATTCTATTGTAGTAAATGGCAAAGAGGCCATTGCTAATAGAGACACAGCCTCTGATATAACCATTGTAAAGCCTGCACTGGTTACAGGAAACACTACTTGCTTTGGCAGTCTACTCCAGTCAGGGCTTTAGGTGGGATCCCATTCCAAATACCTTTGGCTAGGGTTCACCTTGACTGGGAGGGTGGAAAAGGAAGCCAGCAAGTAGGTGTGTTTGAGGATATGCCTGCGGATGTCCTGATAGGGAATGATTTTGATAGTACAGTACCCTTTACTTATGCAGTTATATGCAGTGAGGCTAGGAGACAAGCATGTGGGTCTGGTAGCCTGGGAGAGACCCAGACAGACTGCATACTTGCAGCCAGGACTGCTGAGGTGGTTACTTCAGGGAGGGAGCTACTTTGTAGCAGTGAGACTGAATGTGAGCCACAGCTGCTTGTGGGTACTGATGTTCCCTTGGACAGGGTAACTGCAAAGGTAGAGGTGAGTAGTAGCACCCAGGCTGACAGTGAGGCACCACTGTCAGAGGATGCCAGACTTCCTGTGGAAGGTGAGCTGGGAAGGATTACAAGGAGGGAGTTGAGACAGGCTCAGCTCTGAGACCCTACATTGCACAGCCTGAGGCAGGTAGCTAGGGAGACACTTGATTCTCAAGGGAAGGGGGAATCTGTAAATTAGGACAAAGGGTTACTATACAGTGAGTGGACCCCTGAGGAAGGGCTACAAGGTGAGAGAGTACAGCAGTTGGTAGTGACTAGTGCTTACCATCTGGTGCTTCTAGCCATAGCCCATGAAATTCCCGTTGCAGGTCATATGGGCATAAAACGTACAAAGAGGCATATTATGCAAAACTTCTATTGGCCTGGAATTTCCAGGGATGTAACAGGGTACTGCAGGACTTGTGAGCAGTGCCAAAAGGTAGGCAAGGCAGGAGACAAGGTGAGAGCTCCTTTGATGCATTTGCCTGTGATTGAGGAGCCATTTCACAGGGTAGCTATTGATATTGTGGATCCTCTGAGTACCCCAAGTTTCACAGGGAAAAGTATATCCTAGTGGTAGTGGATTATGCTACATGATACCCTGAGGCAGTGGCTTTGTCCTCCATTGAGGCAGAGAAGGTGGCAAATGCTTTGTTAGAGATTTACAGCAGGGTAGGTTTCCCAAAATAAATACTGACTGACCGAGGTGCCAATTTCATGTCAGACCTGCTGGCTTGTCTGTGGAAGTCCTGTGGGGTGAAGCACATGAAGACCATCCCCAGACTAATGGTCTTATTGAGAGGTTAAACTCTACAATCAAGTCCATGCTACGGCCATTTGCAGGTCAGTTTAAGAGGGAGTGGGACAAATATTTGCCCCATCTGTTGTTTGCTTACAGAGAGATTCCCCAGGAATCCATAGGTTTTTCACCGTTTGAGTTGTTGCATGGGCAGAGGGTGAGGGGACCTCTAGATTTAATTTGAGATGAGTGGAAAAGTGAATGTGAGTTTCACAAGGAGTCTGTTGTGGCATACGTCCTAAACCTCAGGACAAGGTTCAGGGATCTCATGGGTCTGGCCCAGGAGAACCTGGCAGAAGCCCAGCAAGAGAAAAAGATGTGGTATGACAAGAATGCTAGAGCTAGAGAATATGCTGTGGGGCAGCAGGTAATGGTTCTCATTCCTGTCAGACACAACAAGCTGCAAGCAGCTTGGGAGGGACCCTACAAGATGGTAATAAAGATAAGTGATGTTAACTACATGGTGGAAGTGCTAGGCAGATGGCAGGGGCACAAATAGTACCATGTTAACATGATGAAAACTTACCACGATAGGAAGGTCCTTGTGCTGAGTATTTGCAGTGGATTGCAGGAGGAGTCTGAGGGAGATCTGGGGACTGATCTCCTCAGTGAGGCTCGGGCTGACACCTCGATGGAAGGGGTAGCAATGTCCCAGCAGCTATCTCCTATCCAGGTTCAAAAAATCTGAGCAGTATTGCAGGAATTTGGGGACATGTTCACTGGGAAACCAGGGAGCACCTACCTGGTGCAGTACCAGGTGGATACAGGACCCCACAGGCCTATTAGGCAGGCCCCTTATAGGGTGCCTGAGAGAGTCAAACAGACTCTGAGGGAAGAGGTACAGGAGATGTTGGAACTAGGGGTGATTCAAGAGTCCAACAGTCCCTCAGCCTCACCAGTGGTGTTGGTACCAAAGAAGGATGGCAGCACCAGGTTATGTGTGGATTACAGGAAATTAAATAATCACACAGAGTCAGATGCTTACCCCATGCCTAGGACAGATGAGGCCCTAGAGCAGCTGGGTGAGGCTAAGTATCTTACAACCATTGATCTTACCAAGGGTTACTGGCAGATGCCCTTGACTCCCAATGCTAGAGAGAAGTCAGCCATTGTGACTCCTTTTGGCTTGTACAAGTTCACAAAGATGCCCTTTGGGATGAAGAATGCCCCACCAATTTTCCAGAGGCTGGTGCATAATATCCTAGCAGGAGCAGGAGGGTCTGCCCTTGCTTACCTAGATGATATTGCCATCTGCAGCCATTCCTGGTCAGAGCACCTTCAGCATGTCAGGGAGGTGCTGGGCAGACTACAGAGGGCAGGGCTGACCATTAAGCTGAGCAAATGTCAGGTGGGTATGGCAGTGGTCTCCTACATAGGACATAGAGTGGGGAGTGGTAAGATAAGGCCAGAACCTGAAAAGTGGGAGCTATTCAGGCATGGCCTGCATCTGTTACCAAAAAGCAGGTGAGGGCATTCTTAGGGACAGCAGGGTACTACAAAAAGTTTGTTCCTAGTTATAGTACCATAGCTGCTCCCCTCACAGACCTGACAAGGATAAACAGGCCAGATAAGGTAGTGTGGACCCCAGCATGTGAGCAGGCATTTCAGAAGCTTAAAGAAGCTTTGAGAGGACCCCCTGTGTTAGCCAGTCCAGTTTACAGCAAATAGTTTGTTATGCAGGTGGATGCTTTGAACCATGGGGTGGGGGCTCTACTTAGCCAAATTTCTTCAGAGGGGGAAGAGTACCCAGTGGTTTATCTCAGACATAGGCTCCAACCCAGGGAGAAATGCTATGCAGCTGGTAGAAAAGAAATGTCTAGCTATAGTGTGGGCATTGCAGAAACTTCAGCCTTATCTGTATGGAAGAAAATTCACTGTAATGACAGATCACAACCCACTAATATGGTTAAAGAAAGCCAGTCAGCAAAATGCCAAGTTGATAAGATGGAGCCTCAGGTTGCAATCATATATGTCAGTGCAGCACTGCAGTGGGAGTTGCAATGCCAGTGCAGATGGGCTCTCAAGACAGGGAATGGGGTGAGGTACCCTTAGGTATAACTAACCCTCTCAAGTGGCATTTCTCAAGGGTCACTTGAAAACTAGCTTGTATTCTCTAGGGGGGAAGAGATGTGAAGATTGTGGAAAGATGGGCAAAGGCTGCCATCCTAGTCAAATAGAATTTGATACATAATTCTATCATTTGTATAAATAAATGTAAAATACAGGCTTGTGTTTTTAAATAAAAGAAAACACTGTAAAATGTGAACTTCAAGATTGTTGCAACATTGCCATCTGCTGTAAGGAAAATCAAGCCAAGAATTTCAAATGTTCTTTGAAGTTACAATTATCTAAAAAATGGTGCTGAAGCGACTGGCTCAACACATTGTTTCTATTAATGGAATAATTGTTTGAGTATACATGTGAAATGTCTTTTATTGTTGTAGTTTCCTGAGCAGGTGTTAGCTTGCTAAATAATGCAGTTTGTGGCTTGGGAACTCCAGACTAAGTGTCAGGATGATGTAATTTGGGAGGGCCTTAGCAGAGATGTTTGTTAGTGCTTTAAAAACTATTGTTCAGTGAGAGACAGAAAGTATTTTGTCTTGGAACATCAACCCCAGCACTGCTTGCTCTTTATGTATGCAAGTAAGATTATAACACTGGGCCAGATTCACAAAGACTTGCACGGAGTCTAAGAGTAGAGTAAGACTATATGCAGTCAACATGTCCGCCGAGCAATACAGGAACAGCTGGTAGAGGTGTGCAAGAGAGCTCCTAAAACGAGTCTTACACGGACAGGGCTTGGATATGCAAATTACCTCAATTGCAGGCGAAAGCTATGCAAATGAGGTAAATTTGCGATCCAGGAAACCCGAACCTGTCCGTGTAAGAGTAGTGTTATTTGCAGAAATGTACTCAGTTGGCAACTGAGTAAGGTTCTGCAAATAGTAAAACGGAGCCATGACAGCACCAAATAAAGGTTGCATCCAGTTGAGGAAGCATGCCAATGGCAAAATATACAGCCATTGGCAATGTTCACCAATGCAAAATAAAAATGAAAGTATTTTTTTATCCCGATCGCCGATGTTTAAGCATAGCGCAGCGCCACACAAATGCACAGTGCTCTAAAAACCAGAAAACCAATAATTAAAATCCACAAATGTGGATTTTATTGTAATTCCTAATTTACAATGCAAGGGAATGGCAGGCCGAAGACAACATGGCTTCCGAGTAGAGTTTGCTAAGGGGGAAGCTCAGTCTAAGAGATGTAACCAAGCATTAGTAGGCAATCCTATGCAAATGAGGGTAAGGATAGTGAATCCCAAGTTTACATAGCAAATGAGCACAGTCAGTGGAGTGTAGGAGTAGGATAAGGGGAGTATCAGAGTAGAAGATAGGTGACATCATGAGGGGGGTATGTATGAAAGAAGTGAAGCTCATTGGAGCAGAGTGGCATGTGTTTGCTGTCAGTTACTCATCACTGGAAGAGGTGTGTCAACAGGTACCCTAGCTAAAGTCAAGAAATTGAATGTGTATGCCGTGGATAACACTAAAGTTTCTTGTAGAAGTGCTTGCAACATGTTTGCATGTGTGTGAGCGCCTGTATATCCGAGTAAGACTGTGTGCGCACGTGTACACCTGTGTGTGTGCGTGCGTTTAAGCCAGAGTAAGCATGTCTAAGGTTGTTTAAAGTTGTGTAAGTGTGTTTGTGCCGGTGTGCGCTGGTTTTAGCAAGAATAAGCAAGTTTTAGTCCATGTAAGCATGTGTGTGCGCGTGTGAGCTGGTGTGAGCATGTTTGCACTTGTGTGCGTGGCACTGCCCCCCTGAAGAAACATAAAGGGAAAAGGAAGCACAACAAATAGTAGGAAGTTAACCAGGGAGTACTAGCAGAGCTAGCAGGTGAAAACAATCAGAATCAGGCAATTACACAGGCAGTACACTAGCCCAGCCCAGCACAGCACTTAAAACTCTGCAAACAACATTCCACTATGTTTCTCTCAGAGACACTGCAACACTGCAGTAAGCTAATAGAAGTGAAAACTGAAAAAGCTTTACTAAGACAAAGAAATGTTAGGGGCTGCCATTGCTGTTATAAGGCGACATATGCAGCAAGCTGAGGGTGGTGACAATGCGAATGCTGCTGGACAACCCACAGTGAGGAGACGGAGAAGAGTGTATAGGCCCAGGGTAACCTATCAGGGGCTACATGAGCTGGAGATAGTGGAGCTCTATAGAGTGGACAGAGACCTCATGCAGCAAATTGTTGAGCAGTGCAGGCGACGCCTCACACACAGAACCAACAGAGGGGAACCCATCCCATTGGAAACCAAGGTATGTGTTGGCTTAAGAATATTAGCAACAGGTACATTCCAGAGATCAACTGGTGATATGATGGGGATATCACAGGCATCAGCATCCAGGGTACTGCACCAGTTCCTGGATGCCACGTCCACACATGTCGGTGATCATGTATATTTCCCCAATTTCCATGAGGTATTGGCCAGCAATATGCGTCTCTTCCAGCAAATAGCGGAATACTCTGAAGTAGTGGGTGCAATAGACTGCACGCACATATGCATCAAAGCACCAGCTGGTCAGCAGAGTAGGGTCTACTTTAACCGCAAGGGCTTCCCCTCCATCAACTGCCAGGTCATGTGTGATGCCCAGGGCATAATATTGAATGTGTGTGCTGGCTGCCCTGGAAGCTACCATGATTCCCATATCTGGCATCTGACACAGCTGTACCAGACATTTGCCAATGGGGACATTCCTCATGGTCACCTAGTGGGGGATGCTAACTATGCACTGGAGCTGTGGCTGATGACACCCATCAGAAACGTACACACACCCCTGAACAGGAACGCCATAATGAGGCACACACACAAACACAAAATGTAATTGAGTGAGTGTTTGTGCTGCTCAAGTCACGGTTCCAGTGCCTGGACACATCTGGTGGAGCCTTGCAGTACTCACCAACTACATGTACCAAAATTGTCATGATATGTGCTATGCTACATAATATGATCCTGTGAAAACAGCTGCAGCAGGACCAGCATAGGCCTGGGCCAAACAGCCCCCCACCATTGCCAAGGCCATCACATGCAGAGCGTGACTCAGAGGAGGAACAACCTGAGCCTGCCCCAGTAGGCAGAAGGAGGCATGCCCAGTATTTTTTGGCCTTGGCAAAGAGACAATGCATAGCACATACACTGGCTCAATAGGAACCCTGGAAATTATACCTCTCTGTGACACGCACATATAGTAAAAGGGATGCCTAACTTGACACTACCTGTTTTCAAACATGTATAGGGAGTGTAGTATATGCATCCGACATAGGCAGCCCTGCAGCACCACCTGAGGCATGATTGCCATGTGTTAAGCAATATAAAGCAGTGCTAAACAGCTTTTACCACCATTCAGTATATGTAAACAAAATTGCACACACTAACTAGCACAACTGTGGTCAATGTTGGGTCTAGGTAGGCTGTGTGGACAACCTTCCCTATGTCTATGGACCTGGTAACTGTTTAAAGAAGTCAAACAGGTTCAAGAGGCAAGATCTGCCCACAACAAAGCCGAAATGTGTAGGATCCAGTGTCTGCAGGTTCCTGATGTCTATGTGTATGAGTTACATGACAATACACTCCATAGCTTTGCAGACCAGGCTAGTTAGGCTTATAGGGCAATATTGTCCAGGGTCCGTTGTGGTACCACCTCTGTGGAGTGGGACCACTGTTGCTATAAGCCATTCCTTGGGCACATTTTCTGTAGTAACTCTGATATTGAACAGTGACTTAATGTGAGGGTTATGTTCATCATGAAGCTCATGTAAGACGCAGGTCGGGACACTGTCCGGTCCCATTGATGCTGTGTTGTCTGCTTTGGAGAGGGCAGCACTCACCTGTTCATTTGTGATGTCAGGGAGGCTACACTCTGTTGGGATGGACAGCTGATCTTTAGGGGGGATGGGGGGGAGACATTTGCACTGAACCTGTTTGCCAGGATGTTGGCAATGTCTGTAGGTTCAAGGTATGTTTAGTCAGTATGCAGTAACTCACAGCATATCTGTGAGTTTCCACCCAGGTTCCTGACATAACTAAAGAAGGCCTTGTGATTGTCCTTAGTGTCTGGTGCAATTGTCCATTAGAAGCGGGTCTTAGATGAATTCATGAGTGATCGTAGCTTTTTGCTAGTACTGATCAGAGATGCCGTCCCTTTTTGTGATTGTGCTCTATCATGTAGTAGCCTCCTCCTTTTGTTGTATAGCTTATTAATGACCGGAGTCCACCAGACAGGTCCCCTGCCTTTGGAGGAGTAAGTCTTGTTGTTATTTGGGATAGCACAATCCATGCATTCCAGTAGGTGTCCATAGAATGCTTTTTTAAAGGATTCAGCGGTCAGAGCCATATTTACCACTGTCCCAAGGTCTTTGAATGATACCACCTTGGTTTGAAGAAGTGTGATGTTTGCTTTTGAGAAATTCTTCACCGAGATTACCCAGGATGGGGGTGGGGATGGGATATGGATGTCCAGTGAGATAAATGTATGGTCTGACCTTACCAATGAGGGGTATACCTCTGGTGTGGAACATAGAGTCCCCATGTTGGTGATGATCAGGTCCAGTATGTTTTCCCCTCTTGTGGGTGTGGTGACCAGTTGTGCCATAGCATTTGAGTTTAGAAATACTAGCAACTGTTGGGCAAGGGTGTTGGGGCTTGAGTAGTATTCTCAGTCAATGTTTGGGAATTTGAAGTCACCTAATATAATGGTGTTTGGGGAGACCTTCATATTCTCCAGTGTTTCCAGGAAAGCCAAGTGGGGTTCCTGAGTTTGGGAGGGTGGTCTGTAGCAGGCTACAAACTGAAAAGCAGTTTTTCCCACTGTTAGTTGCACATGTATGGTCTCTGGTGCTTCATGCAGTGCTACTAAACTGGAGGTGTGTGTATCTGTGATGTATATGGATACTCCCCTTATTTTTGTTGGCCAATACGAGTCTTGTGGCCAAAAAGCATGGTATGAAGTATAACCGGGTAGTGCTGGTGTGCTTTTGGGACCCTGAACCAGGTGTCTGTTATTGCACAGATATCGACATTCTCCATACTGAGGAGAGTCCTGAGTGCATGCATTTTGGGGGTAAGACATCTGGTGTTGTTACCCTTAGTTTCTTTTGCCTTGTAACATCTATGGAGGTGGGTTTGTCTTTTGAGCCTCGCTTAAAAAAGACACTATGGGGGTGGCAAGAGCCTTAGCCAGTATTCGAAAGTCCAGGGGTGACAGGTGCAAGCTGTCCATAGCGAAGCTACGTGGCATGTCGAGCATGTCATCCCAGGCTGACAGACACTGGATCCCCTTTGAATGACACCAATATGTTAGCCAACTGTTAAAAGTTATCAGTTTGTCTGTATACTGTGATCATTCTTGGTGAGGTAAAGATGCTACACAAGGTCAGGGTCATACTGGCTTGGGCTACATGATCAGAGAGCTCCTCTATGTCTCTTGTCATATAGCCCAGGGAGGAACGTCTGAGGTTATTCGCACCAGCATGGACAATAATGGAGCCATTTCTGTACTTACTTTGGAATGACCTGAGTGCATGTTTTATGTGGCCAATCCTGGCACCCAACAGACAGCTCAAAGTGACCATCTCCTTGTTCAGCCTGGTGAGTGGGACGTCAGTGTGTCTGACAATAAGTGCCACCTATTACAAGTGTATTAGGTGTGTTGTTTAGCCCTAAGAGCAGTGACTGTGTGGCACACTGACTTTGTGAACTATGTGATATGTGAGTATTGTTGTGGGGTAGCAGTTGTTTGTGTGTCTGCTTTGGAGGTCCCTGCTGCTTAGGCAGAGTTTATTTAGAGCCACCGAGTATGTTTTTGTGTGGTAATGTAGTTTGATTGCTGTCGCTATAGGTCTATGTGAGACTGGATTTGTGGTGTGTGTGGTTACCTTCACCACCTGATAGACTGTGCCAGTCATGGGTCGAGAGAGCTCAGCTTCCTGTATGTCTATATAATTGCATCTCTCACATATATCTGAGTTTGTTGGGAGGAGGAGAGGGTTGTCTGTGTACATAAGGCAGTTGTAACATTGTGTCAAAATTCCAATATTCACCAGTTGGACTGGAGAGTACACACGAAACTGACCTTTGGACATGCCAGGATATTATGATGACATACTCTGTTGACTGATCACAAAGGATCAGTAGGGTGTTAAGTGTGTAAAAGAGTATAACAGGGGTTTAGTGCTCAGGTTTGTCGGTCTTTTGGAAAGATTATCTGCGGAGGAGTCCAGACTGAACCATGACACCTCCTTCAGCAATGTCATAAATAGCACTGTACACTCATATATGTCCTGAGTCAGGGCCAACTGTACCTGACTGACAATGCCGACATCCTGCCAGACAGGCCCATATATATATATACATACCCACCTCCCACTGACAAAAGGCTCTATCGTCATACCAGGAGATATCACATGTAGAATGGGTAAACAGCACCCTCCAAAGCCAAAAACATGGCATCAATTGGATTACATTGTTTCCCTATATGTGTCATGAGTGAACTACAGAACAAACAGACCCTGCACCTGAACAGTCTGTTGAGCCTCACCCTCTCTACAGGATCTGAAACCATTGAATGTGTTACAGCAACATATGGCACTCCCCACAAGTGTTGGTGCACAACAGACCATGGGAAGTATAGTCCAATAAGCCTATGAAGTCTGATCTGCAAGGCCATGGAGTCCATCATGATTGAAGTCATAAACAGAGCTATTGGAAGCCGACAAATGCACAACCCTACCAACTGTGGTATGTTCATGGGCAGATCATGGTTCCCAAACCTGCTAGACTGTTTGCAAGGCAGCCACCCAGGACATACATCAGTGAACGGAACTACACACATCTCCCATAGACTTTGATTAGCCCTTTATCAACATCCCAGACACATGTCGTATCCACAAAATCAACAATCTGTGCATAAATATGAATTGTCATATGAAGGAATGGCAATTTGTCCACAGATAGATCATACAAGCTAAGAATTGTTGGGTCCCATTCAAGCTGTTAACACCTGCTGACCCACATGGTTCATTCCTGGGATTGCATAAAACAAAGTGTACACACATTACCATGTCCTGTATGATGATGTCAGCATCCTACAAATAGAGCAGGAGAAAAGAAATCACCCAGTGAAGGATATAGCGCATTGTGTTAATGCATATATCTGCAATTGCTGACTGTGTGGGGGTGGGGTATGTGTGCAATTTCCTTTGACAGGGAGTGGCCTTTTTGGAGACTGAGAAAACACATTAAAAGAGGTACATTCCTCTTTGGAAAGTCTGATGATGTCAGCATTCCACAAATAAGAGGTATATTCCTCTTTGGAAAGTCTGATGATGTCAGCATCCCACAAATACAGCAGTGGATATGAAAGTTCCCAGTAAAGCATATAGCACATCATGTTAATGCATATTTCTCTAGTGTCATAACCTAGGGAGGGGTTTGAATCCTGCAATTGCTGAGTGTGTGTGTGTGGGGGGGGTGAATGTGTATGATTTCTTTTGTGGGGGTGAATGTGTATGATTTCTTTTGTGGGGGGGGTGAATGTGTATGATTTCTTTTGAGAGGGGTGGCCTTTTTGGAGACTGGAAAAACACATTAAAAGAGGTACATTCCTCTTTGGAAAGTCTGATGATGTCAGCACCCCACAAATACAGCAATGGAAATGAGAGCTCTCAGTAAAGCATATAGCGCATTGTTTTAATGCGTATCTCTCTAGTATCGTAACATAGTTAGGCAGGGGTTTGAATTCTGCAGTTGCTGAGTATTTATGTGTCTGTGTGACTTCCTTTGAGAAGAAGGCCTTTTTGGAGACTAGGGAAACACCTTAAAAGAGGTGTATTCCTCTTTGGCAAGTCTGATGATGTCAGCATCCTACAAATATAGCAGTGGAAATGAAAACCCCAGTAAAGCATACAGCGCATTGTGTTAATGCGTATGTCTCTAGTGTCATAACATAGCTAGGTAGGGTTTGAATCCTGCAATTGCTGAGTGTGTGTGTATGACACTGGTGGTCAATGTAGTGTGGGTTTTGCTTTTACTATGGTATAACATATCAGGATTAAAACAATGTGTGCATTGGACACATCAGGAATCTGTGTGGCAAATAAATATATGTACATGTGACCTCAATTAGTACATAGGTGTAAAGCCTGTATACTACATGAATACATTTGTTACCTTTGACAGATTGTGCCGCTGCTTTTCAGATCGTAGGTCACATATGTATGTATGTGACAAGGCCGGCCACTGTAGTGATCTGTGGCCAAGGTCATCTGTGTCACACACACCCATGACAGTTACTATAAACTAGTGTGAGTGAGGGTACATACCTGGGGTATATGTCAAACATGTTCATACACAACAAAGTCTGGCAATAATGGACAGTCATTATAGGTGTACAACAGCCTTGTGATATGCATACAGGCCCCTAATTTCTTATGTGATACACCGAGGAACTCCACAATACCTTTGGATATGTGGATACCAAAGGACAGATGACATAACACTTGGCTGTATGTACACATTGGTACCCGACATACATGTTGGGGCTACCACCTATGTGGTACTGGCGGGATAGTATGTATAGTAAATGTGGATGACTATGCTATAGTTGGCTTAGAGCTATACAGCATGTGTTGGACAACAGGTATCTGTCTGTATGATACCCTTGTGTAGGATATGTGTCCCATCCAGAGAATGCATTGTAGGCCAATGCATGCATTTCCAGATGTGAATGGACATATCCCTAGTGTGTTTGCATGTACCTAAGAGGGCTATATGCCAAACAGGTGTGGTCCCAGGAACGGGTGGTGGTCAATACCACTGGTTACTGTTATAGTATAGTACCAGAAGGATCCAACTGTTACTGAGTTCCCTACATCTGTGCGTCAGTTGTCAGGACATCATCTAATGATTGGTTATAGTCAGGCTGTTGAAGTTGTGTATACTACCAGAATGCAAAACATTGACAGATAGTAACAGTATCACCCACAGCATAGTGTCAAATCATGTCATACACACATGTGTACCCACGTTAGAACATATCTGTAGTAGAATGCATACTGGCCACCAAGAGATACTATGAGATATTAACACTGTGTAATACAGGGTATGTCACATGTCCCATGTGTCCACTATGCACGTGCATGCAGACAGTGCACCCCACCATGCACACAGATGTACACCTGCTAATCTGTACTGCACAGATCACACACGTACTGTCCACTCACTAACACATGCTGGCAACACTATACACTTCAGCCAAGTGGCACATGGGCAGATAATACATACTCACACTTAACACTGGTGTAAACAATACTACATTGACATTCATAGCTTTGATGCATCATGCCTGCTCAGATATACCTACAAGGATATCATTACACTTTCCTGTTGACAACATGCTAACATTGCTACACTGCTATAATGTCACCCTGTGCGTCAGCACCATGTTAGCCTGTTCCTGCATCAATGTTACAGATGACAGGAGGTGGCACAGGTTTCTTCATATGCACAAGGTGTGTTGTTGGTTTGCCAGAGCCCGACATTGACCCATCTAATCGACATGTATGTGTGTGTGTGTGTGTGGGTGTGTGTGCGTGTGTGTGTGTGTGTGTGTGTGTGTGTGTGTGTGTGTGTGTGTGTGTGTGTGTGTGTGTGTGTGTGTGTGAGGGACAACAGTACAGCATGGGCTAATGTTGATGTAATGTGTGTGTATGCGTGAGCCCTAGGTGTTTGGTTTATGTGTGTGTGTCTGCATGTACACAGCTCCACCATGTGGCTGCGATATATGGGAGGTTGTGGGACTGCCACAGACTGTACCTGCCAGGCTGTACAGATCATTGTCTCTGGGCACAGACATGGTACCTGTGCCTGGCAGGGGTGCTACGGACAGTATTGGGTACGAAGCCTGACTGGGTACTATCATCAGAGGCAGAGGTATGTCGACTAGACCCATGTCCCTGCTGGGACTGGCCAGAGCCATGTGCACATGGTCTACTAGGACGGTCAATTGACATGCCAGCCCCAGCATTGCTGGGGCTGGTACTGCCACTACAGGAGCGGCTCTGATCTGTGGGTCGTCCGCGATGACTGCCAGCCATTGATGTTGCTGGCATACGTCCGTGTCAACATCTCAACTGTCCCGCATGGTCCTGGCTCATGGAAACACATTGTGGAGGGCATCTAATGTCTCCCCCCAATGTCTATCAATGACCTCGGTGTAATTACGGATGGCACCGGCAAGGTCACGGATAGCAGTGTAATGGGCCCTCTGCGCCCTTAGTCCCTGTCTGGTGTACCGTTCCATATGTGCCTGTGTCTGCATTACAGCCCAGAATATACTTGAGGTTGTAAAACCTGTGGGGGCACATTTGCCAGGGGCATTATGACCAGCGGTGCTCCCACGAGAACCCCTGGACATCCGCCTATGTGGTACCATTCCAAGAATCTGGGTATGGCTGCTGTGAGGGGATGCATGTGCCATGGATACCACACTATCTTGGTCAATGCCAACTGTATGCTGTCCCTCGGCTAAGGCCATTGGTGATGAGGGATGTATCGGCAGTATGAGTGTGCGCATAGATGGGGTGGAAAGCTGTGTACTGTTGATTGGCAGAGCAACGACAGACCCTGTCAAACCTGCCTGTGCCACAATACATGTATCATCATCTCCACTATTTGTGGCAGTGACTTCAGGTTCCCTGCTGCATTCAGCCAACCCAGCCTCAGCACCTGTGAGAAGAAGACAGGAAACACACTTTACAATCTGTACATGATGTTATCACACATGCACACATGCACACATGAACACATGAACACATGAACACATGCACACAAATAAACTCCTCACTACAGCAGACACACACACACCAGCAATCCAACACATACTCAATAGTGGTTGAAGGTGGGTGACAGTATCACAAGGCAAACAGTCACCTCACATGTGTCAGCATGCAGAATATGTGTTGCTCAAGACCATGCAGTGCGAGTGTAGACAGCCCTAGTTAATAACAGTATACATGGCTTTGATGCATGTGTGCAGTTGTTCAGTGATTGACTACACCCTGGAACACAATGTGTACAAGGACACAACATTGCTGTGCAAGTATTATCAGCTCTGCAATGTCCTGTGCACCATCACTCACAGGTATACATACCATGGCTGCATGTGTTATCTGTGCGTCACATAGATTTCCATGTCTGATTACAGTGTCTGTGTCTATAGCAGATAATAGTGGGCACAGGTGTAGCACATGCATGCTATGTACACACATGGGATGAGTGGTGCATGTATACGTGATGGAATACCAATGCTCGACATGGCCATTGTACAGTGGTTATGGTGAGTGTGGGACATATTGCAGATATGTCAGTGCCAGCCATGACACGGTATGCTACATGACTGCAACATTAAACACCACGCATATCCAATGTGTGTCATGTGACCTATACACCCAATAGCATTCCAGGACATATATTTGTCACTTTGTACAGATGGCAACTGCTATGCATATTGTGTATAGTTGCATATGTTTGCACACAACAACATGCTATGCATATTATGTATAGGTGCATATGTTTGCACACACACAACATTGAGGTGCAAAGCCATGACTGCTATGTGTAGTACTGTGGTCACTGTAACTGGATGGGGTGTAGTACCATGAGCCATCATCATCATGCATTATGTGATCACTCAAGGCTACTAATGTGTGACAGACCACCGCCTAGCATGCTGTACCTGAACTGCAGTGCCGTGGCTACGTTCACATTTACACAGCCACTTTGTACATAGGTGTGTGAGGTGCCCAATAGGGAGCATTGCCTAACATGACTGTGTTATGTGTTGAAGAGTGTTGCACAGCCCCATGATAGGCCTCTACCCCTCAGGTATATCATGTATGCTGAGTGGATGACATGTGGGATACTGAAGTGTGACCTTACAGCGGGTGTGTAGTTATGCCATGTGTAGCATGTTGAGGTGTACTGCGTATGACAAACGTGTTATGTTGTGTACAGCTGTATCAACTATGCCCATCCAAAGTGCAGTACAGTGTTGGCACAAGTGTGTCTGATGCTCTGTGTATTGCATGTGATTGAGGCAGCTACTGACATTACTGAGATGTGCAATGTCTTACAGCAAACATGCACAGCATGCATTATGCATAGGTGTGTTACGTGTACATGGCCTACAACTCACCTATGACATGCACATTTCAAAACCAATATTGAAGTTATAAAACTCTCACCAGCATGGATCGTTTGCCTTGCTGTCACACCAATGGGACCTACAAGAATATGAGACAGCTCGTCAGTGGCCACAACTTTGGCATTGCTACTGTGGGTTTGCTAAACTACAGTAGAACAACAGTCAACAGTCACAGATGTACAGATAATATTCCAAATATCAGTATTGCACAACACTAGGCAGCACAACTGCTAAACACACAGTACACATCTCACATATGCATAATATAACAATGCAGGTAACAGTAGTCTACAGATAGGGCATTTTACCTGCACGCTCCATGTCAACATGCTGGGTGGCTCCAGCCTCCATGATGACACATGTCTGTGGCAGTTGCTGTTGTTGGCCAGGAGCCACCACACTTAGGAGCAACTCCTCCACTCTGGTGAGGGGGGGATGAATGGCCACCCCACCACCTGTGGCAAGCTGTTGTCTATGGATATCAGGCGCATGCCGCCGGGCATGTCTAATTAAATCACTGCAGTGATGGCGTACCTGCTCATCTGTCTGGTTATGCATGCCTATGTCATTTACCCGACAAACAAGATCTTGCCACAGTGCAGTCCGCTCATGCTGGTGCTGGCTGCTTCTGGAAAACAGCAGGGAGTAGTGCTGCACCAGGCTATGGTGGATTTCTTGTTCCTCCGCTGCTGTGTAACAGGGATTATGTTGGTGGGCCATCAGCTTGAAAGAGAAATGAACAATATGTGTGAGCGAGTCCTGTGGCACACTTTACACCCTTAACTACAGGTATCACTTAACTGCCATATATAGCATCCGTTTGTCTGTCAGAGGATACACACATTCAATACCACATATTAGTGCTCAGGCCACAACTGATTGACAGTGCCTGGCACACTCTATATATCAAACCACTATACACCAGTACCCGGCACACTGTTTGTGACACAATGCACAACCTCGCCACAGTGGTATATATCACGCTAATGCATGAAGAAAGATGTCATCCATTGCAATGAATGTAAAGTACAGTTACAGTAGTACCAGTAAACCACCCTAGTCATTGATGCCATACCCCTGCCTAACATATGTGCACAGTTGTTAATATAGGTGGCATACTGCTGTAACAGAGTATATATGTTGCTAGATGTACACGTATACCCTGTAACACACATATGATTGCGGGCATGGTACAGGCATAATTACACACACATCAGACAAACATACAACACACCAATGTATGCCAACCCAGATGAGCTTTACCTGTGTACCATACAGTACTGTGTGCCGCTACTTACAAAACCTTCTGCCTGAGGTATGTAATCTGTGCAGACTACAGGAAACACACAAGACAGTGTTTCCAAGCAATGCGAACATACACCATACTGTGCTGTTTAGGCCTACAGCTTCAGGTAGTACTACAGTTCATTTGGGAGTTGGATTCACCAGCAGTACCACTCACTAAGCATACATGTATTGCTTTAGCCTACAATGGGACACCGCAGTCGTCAACAAGGAACTACGTCACAACGTATGCCATACTACTATGTCTGCCTAGCAAAAACATACACATCTTTTGCTGGCCTCACAGCTTGGACACAAACTACCATATCAAAAACAACTAAGCTATCACACCTTTACAGACCTTGCACACATTTAGCGTTACACTCATTCAACCTCACATAGCAGGTATTGCATTGAGTACATGTGTGTGTGCATCGTGTCATAGATAGGTAATATGCTATTGGCCCTAGGGCCTAGAGCAGCCTAGCCATATGCTACCCTGGCCTTTGGCACACATGTAATTTGATTTCACTTGCCCCTGTCAACCAGAACCACAGAGGTGATTCCCGGGGTGTATTACCTATCTCCCAAACAATCATCGGGGGTATTTATGACAACTGCTAATGAGGAGCCTTGTTTGCTATTGCTAGGTGGTTTATTCCAGAGTATGGCATATCTCTGAGATAGGAACCTATCCCTCCAGCATGTGCTGTTTAGTGAGCTGATGAGGTTTAGTGCCCTACAGAGTGTAGCCCAGAGGGATTGTGATATGCTGACATGGTGGTTGTCAAACAGCTACAGGTGTGACATACCTCTGTATGTCTGGCAGAGGTCACCTCTGTGTGGGCGGTATGCAACACAGTCTAGCTGTGGTTTTGTGAGTCAGTCTGCATAGGGAATCTGTTTGAGGCCAGTATTACTCTTTGTGAGGTATGTCTGTGGCCTTTCCACTTGCTGTAGTTGTCATGTCAGGTTCATACCACACGGGGAAGTGTGATGAGTAGAGGAGAACACTGACCTATATTTCCCTAGATGACACAACTTTTGTGATGACATGTACCACATAAACAGATTACAAGACTTGTGTGGCACTGTGATTATCAAAGGGGAGGCTACTGTCCACTTGTGTCCCATGTTCCCTTATCACACCTTCAGAGTTAGGTAGATTTCCACCTATGTGGTAGTTAATGGGTACAGTGTTTTGGAAAGGAGGGATGGCACTGCAGTATCGACACTGGTCTTCAGTCCATGCCTTGGTCACCACACACCTGTTGCGGTACATATGACCCCGTGCCTCTCTGTCTCTCTCTCTATATATATATATATAGATATATATATATATATATATATATATATATATATATATATATATATATATATAAATATATAAAATATATATATAATACATATATATATATATATATATATATATATATATATATATATATATATATATATATATATATGTACATATATATATATACACATACATCTAAACATCCATTGCTGTACATATAGATGTACATATAGGCACATGTACAGTCCACCTTTCATGGTGGGGATATCAATTATGCGACAGTTGTGAGATATACAGTTATGTCATAATATTGCACAGTGTTGTGCAGAATGCATTTTGGTGTCCTCAGCCCATGTAGCTTTAGCAGGCCTCACTGGCTGTAAGACAGAAGATCTGACAAATCAGTCCCACAGCATTTAACCACCACATGACATATACCAGGACTGCATGCTGTTTTCTATGCCACACACTACAACCTACATAGATATATGCACATAACAACCTTCAACAACATATATATTCCCACCCTTCATTAACAGTTGCAGTATGTCCCTTGCCCTATGCACATGTGCAAATACATATAGATACATACTGCTACCACATATGGATGATTCACAGTGTGTAGAGTACTCTTCAAGAACATCTACTACATGCCGGCAAATACATATGAGTTACATACCTTACCTTTGTATTTCTCTGCTCCATCTGTTGTTCCTGTTTTGTTTTGTTTTTTTTTTGGGGGTTTCTCTGTCTGTTTCTGTTTCTGTCTCTTTTGTCTGTGTCTCTGTCGGTGTCTCTGTCTCTGTCCCTCTCTCACTCTCGCTCTCTATCTCTCTGTTCCAGCAATGATATTAGTGCATGTGTGGACAGCAGGTACAGTCTGCTTTTCTAGGTATCTGCACATGTGCATGTGACAGCCTCTGCACCAATTGGTGCCCACCATTTAGTAATTGCATGCAGCCTGCTCTGTGGTAATTGCAGTAATCACTGTGATTGCAGCCCACTGCTATAAAATGCTAGGTTAGATAGGCGTAGCCCTTTCAGCTTTCCAAGGTGGGGCCCATGCTTTGAACACCATTGTGTCAATTAGAAGGTTGGTATATGTCTCATATCTGAAGCTAAGGTTGTAGCCAGTGATATGCATGTTGTAACTCAAACCTGAATGTTGCTGCTTCCAGTACACACTTCTCAGTGTAGACTTCTACTCATCCCTCCAAATGTATCACAGGATACATGGGAGTATGTACTTTCCTTTTGAATTAGTCAATTAACTGCCAAACAAAAGTAGTTATTGCAATGTATTCCTCTGGCACATGCACTGTTTGTGAACTGCTACACTGTAATTATTAAGTTACTCACTTCTGAACAGTTTGTGGTTTGTTTGTGCTGACATTAGCACAGGCTGCTCAAGACAACTGGGCATATTTCAGTACTGAGTATGCCTACCTACACCCTTGGTTTTGCCTGAATACACATGTATGTCGTACTTTTGGGTAGGGGTGCAGAACTGCAAAGAGCATTATCTATTATTGTGTGATGTTTATCTTGCTGAACATACAGGGTTGCTGTGTACCTGTTAGTCTATCAAGGCAAGTAATCTGTCTGCGTAGCTCCAACCTGTGGACACATCCAGATGGTAGAAAGAGGTTAGCCTATTATTCTTTGTCTGTACACCACACCAGTCTTTTCAGCACTGGAGCAATGGCATTGTCACAGTTGGTTGCTAGCAGTACATGGCTACATCCTGTGATATTTCTGTGTTGTACTCCTACATAAGGGCATGCTTGTGGAACTCCTTCCAAAGCTATTTGCAGAGTGTGTAATAGCAGAAATGTTGATATGCCTGTGTGTGTCTGCCTCTGCCAGGCCTCAGATACTCTCAGGTATATATTTGAACAGCCTCAGGGAAAGGTACATATAAGTGAGATACACCTGTAATATATTACAGATATATTTCAGTTGAGACTTTCTTGGGAATCTGAGCATATGTATTAGTACACCTTTTCTGACATGCAAGCAGTGTCTACTCTCACTTATTGACATTATTCATTAAGTGTGATTCCCCACTTTTCTGCCTAATTTTAGTACTTTTCAGAGTGATTCAGAGGGGCACAGCTAACATTTGTTTACGAATCAGGGACATCCCTGTAAAGCAGTCACAGTTGGGAAATCTGGCCTCTGCCCTATTCAACTATGCCAGTGTTTATCCTGGTCTGATACTGTGTGGGGTTTGTAAGGTGCTACTGTAACATTATTCCCTGCTAGAATGGCTGGTTCTCTTTTCACAGTCATGTCATGCAATTCCACAACAACTGCTGGTAAAGACCCACAGAACAAGATTTGTGTTATGGCATTCCTATTTTCCCTTTACATTCCCACATTGTAATGCATGATATATTTATTTCAGCACCAAGTTATTGTATATTTGCTGTGGCTTAGTGATACTTCATGCAGTCTAATGTGCCCAAGGTCTGGGGTGCGAGACTGACAAAGGTGTTTTATTCTGCTGCTGAGTAGAACAAGGGCCATGACATAGAGTGACTAAGGCACTTTTAAGCAGTTGTAAGCAGGTTTGCGTGATGCTTAGCAATGCTTAGCTAAGCACACACATGCGCACACTTGCTTAAACCTGCTTACTACTGCTTAAAAGTGCTTACTCCCGCTAACCCTCTCGCTAATTTCTTTGAAAGAAAAGAAAATGGGAAGATAGGAAAGTGGTGAAAAAGGGAGCACAAAGAGGGAAAGACAGTAGGAAAACAAGCTTGGGATGTGCAGGACGGGTGTAGGGAAGGTCCATAGCTGCCCATTTCTTTACCAGCAACAGCTGTGCATATGCAATAAATTTGGAGTGAAATTTGAAACCTTCCACCCATGGGAGAGGGGTGAGGACAACAAAGTATGTTGTACTGCCAATTATAATTATCAGTTTACATGTCCAGCTGACATGTGTGCAAAATGGGCAGCTATGTATGGGGCGTAATTTTTTTGTGGGTACAGATTACCCTTTTTTTTTCAGGTGAGAGTGGAAAGTGAGGTAGAGGAAGTAGGTATATTTGGGGAAGAAGGTTGGGGAGGCAAACAGACAATACAAACAAGACACATACAGAGGCGGTGTATGACACATGGGGTGGGTGAACAGAATTGATGGGGACCGATGTTTAGAAATCGCAAGCCCATGAGCCCACAGATGGTAACAGTGGAACTGAGATCCCCACCCATGGGCAGTCACCACTGCACCTTCACAGCCCCGAGGGTGGCTGTGCTGGGGGCTGCGTAGGATGGGCAGGCTCACCCGTGAGATGTGCCACTCTCGCCTCTAGCTGGCATAGGAGATCAGCGACTGAACGCTGGATCTCCCTACGCACCACAAACCGGACCCTTCAAAGGGTGACAGGTGGCCCTTCTCCGCCCACACTTGCACAGGGGGGATGAGCCCCATCCCTTGCAGTGCTTCCACCTGAAGGTGGCACAGGACCAACGGAGGAGGGGAGCCCGGGCTGGGCACCGGACCTGCTGGTGCCAGGTACACTCTCCAGCTGAGGAGGGACAGGTGGGTCTGCTGGGACCAGCCTTCCCATACGTTCTGTGATTAGGTGTGTTTAATAACAACATAAACAACAGCATTCCAAATTAGTTGTAACAGCATGCAGCAATATTTCCATTAACCCAACACACCAAGGTTTCAACAGTTGAACAGCAAGCATAATACATGCATATGTTGAACGACAGTGGACATTCCAACAGCATGCAGGAATGATTGGTAGCAACAGGCCACCATGATTGTGGTGTTTGAACAGGGCACATGCATCAAAGTGAATGCAGATATTTATAGAACAATAGGACATATGTCCCAACAAATGTTTGAGATTACACATACCCAATGAGGCGTGGAATTGCATGGTTTATGCACATACAGTAGGGTGTAGAAAGAAACCTCAATTAACATCTTATAAGTACTTTTAGTCTACACTACATTCCTAGTGACTGCAGGTGTATATCCCCCTACATGTATTATTACACTTGCCAACATGCATTAGGTTGTGTAATGGGTTTGGCTAGTTCATTATATACCGGACCTATATCTGACATACTAATTGTCCAAGATGCAGATGTTACTGCTACATATTTATTGATTTTATTTATATTTCTTTATCTACATATCTGGATGTGTTCGCATGACATTTTCAGTTCAATTTGTACAGAACCCTGCATTTCATGTAGCAAACTCACATTTTTGGGAAACAAATTAACAAGCTACTCGTGTGTCAGATTTACTTATGCATGCCAGCCAGTAACTGACTGTTGAGGGCTGTATATATGCTTCACAGCTACTACCACTTCCATCACCCACTTTAGATGGGACTGCCCAACTGTGGGTTGCCAGCACTTATTAAAACAGTACTATTTGTATAATGCAAGGGTACAACAACATTTCAAAGTAAGTGACACAGACACACTCCAGGTTTTATACCTTTATTAATTACATTACACACTTTTCCACAGGCTCACTTCTTTATTTGATATTACAGTGCATATGGAAGACATATTCAAGACATATTATACCTTTATTAATAGGTTAGAACACTCTTTTTCAGGCTCGCTCACTTATTTTATATGACAGTACCTGCAGAGATATTATTCCAGTCATATTTTACCTTTCTTAATGGGTTACTACACTCTTTTTCTGGCTCTCTGACTTATTTTATATAACAGTACATGTAGAGGACTTATTCAGGGCATTTTATGGCTGTATTATTGGACAACAACACTTTCTTTCAGGCTCTCTCCTCTATTTTATATAACAATACATGCAGAATAATCACTAACCTGCCTGGTGGCACAGCCTTAGCAGCCTATCTGCATAGGCTTGCTGATTCGCAGCATGGACACCTGCAGCTGTGAAATAAATGAAGGGATATTGGGAGATACCAATCCATTATACAGAATCAATTATCATTTCTTACATACTGCATTCCACGGCTACCTACTCAGTTGTGGGGCATCTTGCATCCCACGGGCCTCCTGCATCCATTGGTTCAGTAGGTCCTGCTTCCATCTCTTCAGGTCTGCATGGTGGTGACGGACCTGCTCACCAGTCAGAGGAACGCCTGTGACACTGGTGAGATCATGAGCTAACCATTTCCAAGCCTCTGCCTTGTACTCCGTCCCTTGGAACTGGCCCTACAGGAGTCTTGACTCATGATGGTGGACAAGGAGCCAAACCATGTATTTCAACTCCTCGATGCCCCAACATTGCACTCAGAAGCATGTACCCTCTCGAGCACAAGCCATTCTAACTGCAGATGGGAGCTACAATCGGTTATGGCGAGTATTCCCACCTATGGGGCTTAAATATGCCGCATTTCCCGCACTTTTTTGTGATTTGCCGTTTTTAAATATTCTCGGCTGACTGCAGACCTGCTTAGTAATGGTTATTCTCCCATTTATAAGTATATGTATGTTAACAGTGGCTGCTTATCCTAAGCTGTCATAGCTTAGTGGTTCTGTACTTTTATTATGGTGCGCAGAGTCCTGGGTTCGAACCTTGTCATTGCATTTTATTTTACTACTGTCCAGACAGGCTAGGGGGTGTGGCTGTGTTTAAGCAACTTTGCTCAATGTTGCTCCACATTGTCCTATGGTGCGCTGGTTGGCGTGGCGCGCACCTCCGCACAAACCTATTGCACTGGGTAAAGCACTATTTAGCTATGGGCAACTTTATTGCACTAGGTAAAGCGCTGCTTAACTGCGGGCAGTTATATGTCAGGATCCTTTATAAATATATATTTTGTTCACTGATACATAGGCCATTTCAATGCTTTTTAGTAAAATTTTAATCATATATGTCAGGAATTATTTCATATACTAATTTAGAACATGAATAGGAAGGGAAGTGGTGGGACTCAAACTGTGAATGCTTCCTCTTTGTGCAAACGCTCTACAATTACGCTATTGGGCATAATTTGCATAAACAATCCTTCTTATGCTCTTCCATGTCGGGATTGCTAACTGCAGCTAAGCAATGGGCACACCCGCGCACACACACGCAAATATGGGCAGCTATATCGGGAATTAGAAAACAAAAAATTAAATGTTTTACTTTTTATAACTGTGCTGGGGGTTTACAATGTCAGGAAGTGTGGTGTTGTGTATATGGAAATTTCAGCAGACACGCTCTTGTGTGTTGACATTTGGCATTTCGGACACTTGCAGGGGCATGGACCTTTAGACTGCTCAGCAGTTGGACATGCCCCCTGCTTTCCTGCACAGTCCGTGTTAGACTTGCAGTTGAGTCAGTGTGCCCTCATGAATATTCATGGCACGCAGACGTCATACCTTCACTGCAGCCTCCGAGTAAGACATACTTAGTCTTACATGGAGGATTCGTGAATCCAGGCGACTGTGTTTTCTCTTAAGAATAGCTAAAGATTAGAAAGTTAGATTATATGTTTTTCTTTGACATCATACCTGTCCTACTGTATTATTTTAAGCTTGTGTGTGATCTCTGAACTCTTAGATATCTCTGTGGTGTAGTAGTATTGTCTTGTGTTTTAATTATTTATTATTAAAAATTTTAAAAAACTTTACCTGTGGCTAGTTTGTGTAGAAAAGTAAATTCTAGAGTACATTGCATATTTATAGATGTTATTGTAATAGGCCACTCTAATAAGCCTTAGACTGAATAGTCACATTACCAATTGGATAATAATATTGCACAGTAATAATTGGACACCCTTTCAAGGGCCTTTGGGTAGCTGATAAATTATTAAGCTGGTGGTGGCAGTAATTACTACCGTATAGTCTGGGTAAAGGGGCACAGCTGGAGAATCTGTGTCAGCCTTTCCCAGGAGTGGCTTTGAAGTTGTATAAATACTTATTTCAAAGTGTGTGTGGTGTGTCAGCTACCTGGGTAGGGACACAAAGCACTGGTTGGACAGAGAGGGTACTGGAGGTTAGCTTGCCAGCTAGGCTGAGATCTGGACCCTATATCTGTGCCAGTGGGGAGTCTTATTGAGGACCTAGAGAGCAAGGGAGCAACCAGTCCCAGACTGACTGTGATCTCTGTGTGCACTTAAGGGAAATTGTATTTTACTGTGTGTATTAGTTATCCTTTCCTCATCTAGGAGACAACCTCCCTGGTATTAGTGGTGAGGATTGAGGCTTCTTGACTGCTGGGCCAGGGCATGGTCATTACACCAAGTATCTAGCACTTCAAGTTTATTTGTTAGCTACCTGCATTCAAAAGGCAACAGTGTATAATTTATTGTTCATAATGTTGGAAATTACTGGAGAAAAGTAACTGTCAATGGGCCTAGATTTTTCTGTAAATATAAGGTTTTAATGAGCTCTAAAGCATTTATATGGTTTTGGGAAGTACGATCTTGTGGCTACAGTGGTGTTGGCCATACAGGTTTTAGATCTGGCCAAAGAACGAAAAAGGAATTGGTTGTGATTATCAACTGGTTATTTGGAAAGAAGGATGTGTGTTGATGAATTAAGTAGTTCTGTCAGCATTGCATAAACAATGTTGGGAATGTATCAGATGAGGAGGTTCACTATGAAATGTTATGCACAGGAAGTTATGACAACATTTTTTTATTGTTATTGGTATGTATGCATCCTTTATTTTTTCTTCTCATTTCACATCTCTACCTAAGTAAACAATATACTTAAAGGATATTTTAATGACTGGATGTTTTCTAAATTGTGAGTTCAAAGTTAGGGAGCTAATTGTAGGGTTGAAAGGTTGAAAATCAAGGCAAGGGAATTATTTGATATATGTTCTTTAAAGCCACAGATTAGCTCTTAACCATAGAAAAGGCTATGGGGATTGCAGCCAGACTGGGTTTTGGTCATGGAAGCTAAATGGCATCTTGACCACATTCCTTACTATAGGTTAATGTCTCGGCTACTGCTAGCTGGTAAATTTTATCTTATCTTCTACAGGAGTTCATACATTTGGTAGCTGGACTAAATGATGACATCCCCTATGTAAGATAATGGAATATTGTTGTCTAAATTTCTCTGCTCACTTCCATAGATATGTTTACAGTCTGAAAACCAGCCCTGTGTCACTGGTAGGCTATTCACAGACTCAAGTCTTGCCCCATTCCTGCAGTCTTTGTGCTGCTATACATATGTTGTGTAATTTTCAGGTTCTAGCAGTTTTATCCTAAGCACATGACACACAAGCTTTAATGACTATAGTACTGTATGCAGTAATGGTTACAGATACTGTCTGTGTTATAGAGATTTGTCAGCTTTATACTAATTACGTAATATAGGGTACACTTTTAATAATTCTTAAAGTGTAGCTAAGGCTTGCCAGATGAAGTGGTTACTACACTGATCAACAATTATGTGGGTTTTATGTCAAGGCAGCTTCCCATGATTTGTCATGGTCTGAATTTTCCAATAATTCATGGTATATCTCTGGATCTTTTAACCATTTCTCTTTTCTTTAGTACAAGTATAAAGAATGAATGAATGCTAGTTTGTGACCCAGTTCAATGAATACCAATTATCTGAGGTTTCAGGGGGATCTCTGTATCAGACTGGCTGTTCTTCTTTACCTTGTTGTCAGAATTGCAGAAACCCCTGTGGCTAGTGAACCAGGAAGTAATCACGGTCATCATTTTACATGCAGCGGAGAGCTCAGAGTTATAAGAGCTGCTGCTCACATCTGTGCCAAACTACCAAAGGAGAGAGCATCACACTTGTACAAGGTGCATCTGTTTAAGCTGTTTTGAATACTTCATTATAAATATGCTTTTTGTATCCTTTGCATGCATGCATTCTCTAGTGTCTCCTAGCTTGAGCTCATCTGCTTTTTTAATATTACTCTTAATTAAAAATTCAGTACGTGTAAAGTTCTTATTAATTTTTGAACTGCATTTTAATTCAAGAGATATTTTATTAATGTGTGCCTCATTCTAGCTTCAGCACAAATAGAATTTGTTATTTAGAAATAATTTATAATTAAAGACTTACTTTTTTCTCTAATTAAGCATAATAAAGCTGTGTGATTTATCAAATTTCATTCAGTATGATTCATAAATTTCAATTAAGGTTTTTTATTCTGAATATTGTAGTCTAACAACAGGAAAGACAGTATATTTTAAACACTGTTTAACCCATAATTTGATTCAGTGAATACTCTTATCAGCTAAGGTTTAAATATATAAATGAAAGGGAAGAAGTTACACAAATATTTGCTGCAGTTCACTAATAATATAAAACTGCTTTTCCTTGAAGTGGCTAATAATTACAATTACAATTACTTATTTCTATTAATAAATGTACCTCTGCTGCATTTGGAACATGAGTTTGTTTTTCTGGGAGGGCATCTAACAATTTGGTTTAATATGGGATTAAATGAGAGGTAATATTTTAGCAGGTGAAGAATGCTTACTGAAGGCTGGAGGCATATAAATGGCCATTATGAGACTAGTAAATTAGTAATGCCAGTTGTTATCAGTTTATTCATTGTAATGTGCATTTCTTTTTTGTTAAATGTGATGTTCAGTTTGACAGAGTTTATCTTTAGTTGAGGCCTCAGAAACAAAAGCTGCGATAAATGTGACAGACTACTTCTAATACATCAGACTGGAAAATAATTCCGGTGGCAAACATAATACCATAATGCACTTTGCATGGCTCATATATGAATGGACTGAACAATCTAAAAGTATTAAAGGTGGACATCTTCTGAATAATGGTACTATTAGCAAACTGCAGTCAGAAGTGCTAGGCCCAGTCCTGTGAGTCCCAAAAAATGCATAAAGTTCAAAACCCACTGATACACCTTTAAAGAGTTTATTTTTTTGATAGAGGACACAGGTGGTTATATTATTGCTTACATAACTCTATAATCCTGAGAATTAGAAACACTAAAAAATAATGCCTGAAGCACAGAAGGGCAAAAAAAATTAACTTTAAGCATTTTTGAATGGACTAAGGCACCCTATACTCTCCTCCCATGATATGGGGAGGGGGAAGACCCTACACACCACAAATTTATGTATACCAATTTTATGGGTACATCAACTGGGAAGAAAGAAATAAACTTCATAAAAAAGGAATAATTGTCAATGCACATTAAGAAATCACACCAGCAATGATTTCCTATGGATACAATGATTTCCATCATGTTTTGCAACATCTTTTTCTTCAGGCAAGTGGCACTAGAGAAATTTCTCCTCGACCATTTATAAAGAAGCTGACACAGGTGCCATACCCCTGTTACTTACATACACTTAATGAATGCTGCACCTTCGAGTAGGGGGAGTACTCACAGGTACCACAAACCCTATTCTATTATGTCCCTCCCCACATTGATATCTTGAGTTCTAGTATTCTTAGATTTGTAGTTTTGGTCTCAGATTTTAACAGGCATCTAATTGATGGTATCCAGCAAGTCAAATATTTTAATGTAAAAGTAAATGTAGAATGCAGAATACAATCATAAAATAGGAAAGCTGCATCTGAATGAAGGTAAAGTTATAGACTGAACCAAATTAAACGTAGTAGTACAACTTGCAGTATGAAGCATTAAGACAGCAGGGCAGAAAACATTGCAAAGTTCTAGTAAGATACCAGCATAGGCGAAAGATCTAGTAAAATATCAGCATAGGCGAAAGATCTAGTAAGATATCAGCATAGGTGAAAGATCTAGTAAGATATCAGCAAAAGTGAAAGATCTAGTAAGATATCAGCATAGGCGAAAGATCTAGTAAGATATCAGCATAGGTGAACTATCTAGTAAGATATCAGCATAGGTGAAAGATCTAGTAAGATATCAGCATAGGTGAACGATCTACTAAGATATTGGCATAGGTGAAAGATCTAGTAAGCTATCAGCATAGGCAAGTGTTACAGAACACAGATATACAGAAGAATGAAACAGGAATGTTAGTCAATGTAAATATGGTTCTACTATGAATCGCCAACTTCCTGATAGTCAACATGCTAATAGGATGAAAAAAATGCCTGAAATTCAAGGGTGCAAAAAATTTATTTTTAACTGTTTTTTGCAGGGGTGCAAGCCCTGCACACCCAAACTTCTATATACCAATTCCATGGTCACACCAACTCAAAGAAGGAAGAACTCTCCCAAAACAAGTGAATCATTGTCGGGGTACACTTATAAACTGCACCGACAATAATTTCTTATGGGAAACAGTCTTCAGCGTTATGCCGTTCATTTTTTTTCCCATGTGTTATTGACACTTAAGCAATTTCACTTTGAGCATGTGTAAGGGATCGTGTAAAAACTGAGTACTGCTGAGAGAATTTGCAGATAGGTCATTCATGCCTTATGAGACAATGAAGAAGGAGGCAATCATGCAGTCCAAAAGATTCGATGTAAGAAGCTACCATGTTAGTCGACCAAAAGATCGAAGAAATGAAAAGGAAAACATGTGAAGAAAGTGACAGCAATGCAGAGTTTTAATGTAACGAGGTGGATTAAGCTATGCAGATAATTAGACTAAAATTACGAAATGCAGTCACAGCATTTATGAGCACTGTATTATATAGAAAATGATGAAGGATATGGTATAGAAATCTAAAAAGGTAATGGTAAACACATGGGCTTGTCCTGCATTTGGTAGGGTTCTGCTTTAACAATTATCTTCAGATCACATTCCCCTAGTCCATTTGCATCAAAAAGTCATTCACTTAGTTATTGGCAGAGGTCTTCCTATTTGTGTGAGTCTGCTGCACAGCAGGCAGTTTTGTCTTTTTCCCCCACTGCTATGTGACCATGTGACCTTGGAGCTGCCACATGTAATGACAGTTTGGAAATATAGTGCAGCTTGCCCTCCTTCCTCAAGAAAATGCTTTTCAGTTGTTTTTTGTTTTGGGGGGGAGGGTTGAATAATTTTTCATACAACTTATAAAAATTGATGAAATGTTACTTATTGAAAAGCCATTCAGTTCAGCACATAGGAAGCAAAACGTGTTGGAGATACAAGTATGAGTAAAATGGGGATAAAAAGGTAGTTTTACACGAGGTATAATGGAAAGCATGTGCTTTAATCACCCATAGAAGGATCAAGAAAAGAAAGAAGTAAAAAGAGAACGGTTTCAGCATGCTGTTGTTTTGTGAAAGGGGAAGTGAAACATTCGACTGAATGAAGCTGTAACTATAAAGGCAAGTGACAATTGTAGCTTGAAGAAAAAGTCGTGTGTCGTGACGAGTAACGTAATGGAAAACCACCCAAGTAGAATAAGGAGGTACATGATGACTGATACAGGAAATGTAGGAACAAATCAAGTGGCATTACATGAAGTCTGAAAAAAGATAAAAGAAGAGAGGAATGGTCTGAAGGAAAATGTTTAGGCATTGTTAAGGATACATGTTATTGCATTCTATAAGAAGATGATTTTAAGCCATTGCAAGAATAAAAGCATATTTTCTTCTGTGAATTGAGCTATTCGGGAGCAAAGTGTAAGTTATGAGTGCTGAGTGGATGGGTGGAGGCATAGCTGTCAATCGTCCTGAATTCCACAGGACCACCAGTTTTTAAACTTAAATAAGCTTAATCTTCTGATTTCCCAATTTGGGTGCTTGTTCCCTCGAGATCTGCCGTAAAGAGATCCTCTGTTCTGGCTGTAGATATCTTAGCAATCAGAGCATTACTTTATTGCATCTCATTTGCATGCTGCTGGCCAGTTTCTCAGTTTCTTTCCTAACTTCTTGTTGCTTAAATGTGGAAACACGGACCTGATGTGTTTTGGTCTTTAATTAGGTCCGCTAGTCCGCATATAATCAGCAGGAATGGAGGAGCCTTGGTTCTGAAGACCGGTGAATGAACTTATCAGCACAGTGAGGACAATAAGCTTGAAGCCAGGTAGAAAGAAGAATGAAGAACTCAGGTTTCATTAGTGCTGAATCACCTATTTGTTGAAACTCAAGAGAATGTGGATGATTTTTCTGCTTTGGGAGGTGAGCTGTATCACGCACTGAATTTGAAGGCAAGGCCGAGCTGCTGGAGTATTTGTGTATATTAGGTCTTAGTTTTGTTGCCACTTTTCTGGACTCGACTTTTGGATTTTTATTTTAATTCTTTATTCTGTGCTGACCTTCTGGTGACTGGTAAGTTAATGTTTTCTGGCAAATGGCTAAGGACCGAAGTCTTTAACCCTTGAGTTAAAGACCTGCATATCTTTCAGAAAAAAAAAAACATTTAACACATATCCTGTTATTCTACCATTTTCTAAGTTTATAGCCAATATTTAAAATCTGTCCTCATAAGATGTGGTGTTCTCTGGCAAACCACTGACTGAAGTTAATCAATTATGACAGACATTTGAGTTTCAGACCTTGATTTTCTTCATGAAATACATGTTAATACATATCCTGTTATTATAGCATTATTTTAAGTTTATAGGAGGAATATTTAAAATCTGTCCCGAATGTTTGGATCTTTGCCCCCCCCCCATTAATTAATGTTTTGTCCAGATTTCTTATGCTAACAGGTTGAGAGGTTTAGCAAAAATGTTAGCCTGCTTGTATAACTGACACAGAACCAGAGATATGCGGACTGACACTTTTCTCTTAAGATACAAGTTTGTCTACAGCAGATGTAACTCATGAGATGACGGTTTACTGAATATACAATGGGCTGGATTCACGAAGGCTTGCACGGAGTCTAAGAGTAGAGTAAGACTCCATGCAGTCAACATGTCTGCCGAGCGATCCAGGAACAGCTGGTAGGGGCATGCAATAGAGCTCCCAAAACGAGTACTACACGGATAGGGCTTGGAAATGCAAATTACCTCAATTGCAGGCAAAAGCTATGCAAATGAGGTAAATTTGCAATCCAGGAAACCCGAACCTGTCCAAGTAAGAGTAGTGTTATTTGCAGAAATGTACTCAGTTGACAACTGAGTACGGTTCTGCAAATAGCAAAATGGAGCCGTGACAGCCCCAAAAAAAGGATGCATCCAGTTGAGGAAGCATGTCAATGGCCAAAAATACGGCCATTGGCAATGTTCACTGATGCAAAATAAAAATAAAATAATTTTTTTTTCATCCCGATCTCCGGGGTTTAAGCATAGCACAGCACCGCACAAACACACTACACTTTAAAAAAAAAAAACAGAAAATCAATAATTAAGATCCACAAGTGTGGATTTTATTGCTATTCTGAATTTACAATGCAAGGGAATGGCAGGCTGAAGACAACATGGCTACCGAGTAGAGATTGCTAAGGGGGGAAGCTCAGTCGAAGAGATGTAACCAAGCATTAGTAGGCAATCCTATGCAAATGAAGGTTAGGATAGTGAATCGCAAGTTTACATAGCAAATGAGCACAGTCAGTGGAGTGTAGGAATAGGATAAGGGGAGTAACAGAGTAGAAGATAGGTGACATCACGAGGGGGGTATGTATGAAAGACGTGAAGCTCATTGGAGCAGAGTGGCATGTGTCAGCTGTCATTTACACATCATTGGAAGAGGTGTGTCAACAGGTAGGCTAGGTAAAGGCAAGAAATTGAAGGTGTATGCTGTGGATAACACTAAAGTTTCTTGCTGAGCCTGTATGCACGCGGGTGCGCGCCTGTAAACCCGAGTAAGACTGCGTGCATGCGTGTAAGCATGTGTGCATGCGTTTAAGTTGGAGTAAGCATGTATAAGGCTGTTTAAAGTTGTGTAAGCGTGTTTGCACTGGTGTGTATGTGTTTTACCAAGAATAAGCTAGTTTTAGTCAGTGTTAGCATGTGTGCGCACGTGTGAGCTGGTGTGAGCGTGTTTGTGCTTGTGTGCACGACGCTGCCCCCCTGAGGAAACAGAAAGGAAAAAGGAAGCATAACAAACAGGAAGTTAACCAGGGAGTACTAGCAGAGCTAGCAGGTGAAAACAATCAGGATCAGGCAATTACACAGGCAGTACACTAGCCCAGCCCAGCACTTAAAACTCTGCAAACAACATTCCAGTATGTTTCTCTCAAGAGACACTGCAACACTGCAGTAAGCTAATAGAAGTGAAAACTGAAAAAGCTTTACTGAGACAAAGAAATGTTAGGGGCTGCCATTGCTGTTATAAGGTGACATATGCAACATGCTGAGGGTGGTGACAATGCGAATGCTGCTGGACAACCCACAGTGAGGAGACGGAGAAGAATGTACAGGTCCAGGGTAACCTACCAGGGGCTACATGAGCTGGAGATAGTGGAGTGCGATAGAGTGGACAGAGACCTCTTGCAGCAAATTGTTGAGCTGTGCAGGCCATGCCTCACACACAGAACCAACAGAGGGGAACCCATCCCAGTGGAAACCAAGGTATGTGTTGGCCTAAGAATATTAGCAACAGGTACCTTCCAGAGACCAACTGGTGATATGATGGGGATATCAAAGGCATCAGCATCCAGGGTACTGCACCAGTTCCTGGATGCCATGTCAGCACATGTCAGTGATCATGTATATTTCCCGAATTCCCATGAGGTATTGGCCAGCAATATGTGTCTCTTCCAGCAAATAGTGGAATACCCTGAGGTAGTGGGTGCAATAGACTGCACGCACATATGCATCAAAGCACCAGCCGGTGAGCGGGGTAGGGTCTACTTCAACCCCAAGGGCTTCCACTCCATCAACTGCCAGGTCATGTGTGATGCCCAGGGCATAATACTGAATGTGTGTGCTGGCTGCCCTGGAAGCTACCATGATTCCCATATCTGGCATCTGCCGCAGCTGTACCAGACATTTGCCAATGGGGACATCCCTCATGGTAACCTAGTGGGGGATGCTGGCTATGCACTGGAGCCGTGGCTGATGACACCCATCAGAAATGCACACACACCTGAACAGGAACGCCATAATGAGGCACACGCACAAACACGAAATGTAATTGAGCGTGTGTTTGGCCTGCTCAAGTCATGGTTCCGGTGCCTGGACACATCTGGTGGAGCCTTGCAGTACTCACCAACTACATGTACCCAAATTGTCATGGTATGTGCCATGCTACATAATATGATCCTGCGAAAACAGCTGCAGCAGGAGCAGCATAGGCCTGAGCCAAACAGCCCCCCACCATTGCCAAGGCCATCACAGGCAAAGCGTGACTCGTTGGAGGAACAACCTGAGCCTGCCCCAGTAGGCAGAAGGAGGCATGCCCAGTATGCTTTCACCTTGGCAAAGAGTCAATGCATAGCACATACACTGGCTCAGTAGGAACCCTGGAAATGATATCTCTCTCTGACTCGCACATATAGTAATAGGGATGCCTAACTTGACACTACCTGTTTCCAAACATGTATAGGGAGTGCAGTATGTGCATCCAACGTAGGCAGTCCTGCAGCACCACCTGAGGCATGATTGCCATGTGTTAAGCAATATAAAGCAGTGCTAAACAGCTTTCACCACCATTTAGTATATGTAAAGCAATTGCATACACTAACACTAGCACAACTGCGGTCAATGTTGAGCAATATTGGGCAACGTTCTGCAATGTTGGTTAATGTTGAGCAATGTTGGACAAGCCTGGTCTATGTTGGGCATAGCTGAACAAAAGCCAACATGCTCATATTTGCTCTACTGACCCACCCTTAAGCAGTCTGGTCTGCTCAGTATGAAAATGTGAAGCAGTGACAGGCCTCTAACCCAGGATACTGTGCACTATAGTCCTAGTACTGAACCACTAAACCATGACAGTATTGCACTGGTCAGCCTGTATGAAGAAATGTTGATAAGTCTATGCAATGTAACTCATGGAAACCCTGCAGGCACAGCATAATCCCTGTTGACTTATGACACAAAGGTGAGCCCTGCAGTAAGAATAAAACCTGATTTTCAACACACATATAGTATAATTGTTAATATTGGTCACGTTCACAAACATCAACAAATGTAGTGGACTTCAGACAACAACATACTGAAAGTTCACACTGGGCATGCTCACACACTTGAATAAATGAGACAAATATCAGGCAACAAAACACTGAAAGGACAGACTGGGCATGCTCACACACTTAGGCCATGTCTGAGTATAGCAGTGGGCCACACATATCCGGCAGTTGCATGTGTTTACACAGGAACCTCTCAGTATTTACCAATCTGCCATGTGCACACAGTTATATGACAACAGACACATATATAATATATTGGAACCCTGTCATAATAAAATATATTCTGCAGATACTTAGGTTGTTTGTAGAAAGTGTGAAAGCAAAGAAGAGAAAAAAACCTGCAATCAGTATCATCAATAAACAATGTGCATCCCGAACATTACCATAGGTGCATAGGTTGATGCTAGTCTATCTGCCCTAGGGCATGTATAAGCCTAGCCAGAGTATGTTTGGCTTTCGCAGCCCTGTTAGATTAGTAGACTGTGCCTGTGAATAGTAGGACACACAAGATAGGCCTTTTACATTTGTTTTATTGTGCCTCTGTCCAGCAGGGACCCAGAAGAGATTCAAGATGTAAACATACGATCACCCATCCACTCAATATGTCTCCTGTAGGGGGTCAATGGGGGCTCAGCCTATGCGGGACTGGGATCCCATTCCAGAGTGAGGGGAGCATCTTGGATAGAAATGTGTCCCTCCAGCATGTCCTATAAATATCTGTGCTGAGGTGTAAGTCCCTGGAGCGTGTAGCTCTAAGGGATCTGGATATCCTGAGGTGGAGCATGTCCATTAATTCTGTGTTGGACATGGCTGTAAACAACAGGCACAGATCACATCCGAGTAGGTGGTAAGTGACTGAGTAGAGCTGGAGTTACTTTAGCCGAACTGCACAGGGCATTTGTGTGAGTCCCTAGATCCACTTGGTGAGGTACTTTTGTGGCCAATACAGTTGCTGCAGGTGTTGGGTAAGGTACATCCCAAATGAGGCATTGCATCCAATCATGGGCCTCATGAGTATAGGTGCACAATGACTTTACTTGATCTAGATTTGAAACCTGTTGGGATAGGGAGGGCTATATAGAATGTCTGTCTAACCACTATGGCAATGCGATTGTCAAAGGCCAGATTACAAACTACTCATGTCCCCATATCCCTAACAACTTCTACCATACATAATGTATTAACACCTATGTGGTAATGTGTGGGCACTATGTGATTCCCAAAGGGGATGGCAATGCATTTAATGGCATTCAGCTGTAGGCCATGGCTCTGGCACCAGTTATCCATCTCTGTGAGACCCTTTTGGAGGATGCTTGTGCCAGCTGGAGAGTCAAATATGGCACCCAGTTTGCAGTCATCTGCGAACATGGTCAGCCATATTCCTCCTGTGTTAGGCTGTACATCAGAGGAATATATACTGAACAACAAAAGTCCCAAGACTGAGCCTTATGGGATGCCACGTGTAACTGGTGTAGAGTCAAGACATGGCACCTGCAATACATACCATGTGGGTGCTATCCCTGATTAACTTAGCAATCCATCTTGTGACATATGTGTCGATATCTAAGCTGGTGAGCTTATGTATGATGCCCGAGTGGGGTATTGTTGTGAAGGTTTTTGCGAGGTCCAGTTAGGCTGTGTGGACTACCTTCCCTATGTCTATGGACCTGGTAACTGTTTAAAGAAGTCGACCATGTTGAAGAGGCAAGATCTGCCCACAACAAAGCTGAATTGTGTAGGATCCATTGCCTGTAGGTTTCTGATGTCTGTGTGTATGAGTACCATGATGATATGTTCCATAGCTTTGCAGACCAGGCTAGATAGACTTATAGGGTTATAGTGTCCGGGATCTGTTGTGGCACCACCTTTGTGGAGCGGGACCACTGTTGCTGTACACCATTCCTTGGGTACATATCCTGTAGTAAGTCTGATATTGAACAGTGACTTCATGTGAGGGTTACATTCATCATGAAGCTTGTGTAAGATGCAGGCTGGGACACCGTCCGGTCCCACTGATGCTGTGTTGTCTGCTTTGGAGAGGGCAGCACTCACCTGATCATCTGTGATGTCAGGGAGGCTACATTGTCATTTTGCAGTAACACACAGCATATTTGGGAGTTGGCACCCAGGTTCATGACATAACTAAAGAAGGCCTTGTGATTGTTCTCAGTGTGTGGTGCAATTTACCTTTCGAAGTGGGTCTTAGATGAATTCATGAGTGAACGTAGCTTCTTGCTAGTACTGATCAGAGATGCCTTCCCTTATTGGGATTGTGCTCTATCATGTAGTAGCCTTCTCCTTTTGTTGTATAGCTTATTTTTGGCTGTGGTCCATCAGACAGGTCCCCTGCCTTTGGAGGAGTGAGTCTTGTTCTTATTTGGGATAGCACGATCCATGCATTCCAGTAAGTGTCAATAGAATGTGTTTGTAAAGGATTCAGTGGTCTGAGCCGTACTTACCTCTGTACCAGGGTCTTTGAAGGATACCACCTTGGTTTAGAGAAGTGTGACGTTTGCTGTTGGTAAGTACTTCACCGAGAGAACCTAGGAGGGGGATAGGGACGGGATATGGATGTCCAGTGAGATAAATGTATGGTCTGACCTTACCAATGAGGGGCATACCTCTGGTGTGGAACATGGAGTCCCCATGTTGGTGATGATCAGGTCCAATATGTCTTCCCCTCATGTGGGTGTGGTGACCAGTTGTGACATAGCATTTGTGTTTAGAAATTCTAGCAACCATTGGGCGAGGGTGTTGTGGCTTGAGTAGTATTCCCAGTCACTGTTTCTGTAGTTGAAGTCACCCCATATAATGGTGTTTGCAGAGACTGTCATATCCTCCAGTGTTCCCAGGAAAGCTGAGTGGGGTTCCTGAGTTTGGGAGGGTGGTCTGTAGCAGGCTACAAACTGAAAGGCAGTTTTGCCCACTGTTAGTTGCACATGTATGGTCTCTGATGCTTCCTGCAGTGCTACTAACCTGGAGGTGTGTGTATCTGTGATGTATATGGATACTCCCCCTAAATTTGTTGGTCGGTCCGAGTCTTGTGGTCGAAAAGCATGGTATGAAGTATAACCTGGTAGTACTGGTGTGCATTTGGGAGCCTGAACCAGGTGTCTGTTACTGCACAGATATCGATATTCACCATACTGAGGAGAGTTTTGAGTGCATGCATTCTGGGGTCTAGACATCTGGTGTCGAGCAGCATTACCCGTACTTTCTTTTACCTTGTATTGTCCATGGAGGTGGGTTTATCATTTGAGCCTTGCCCAAAAAGACACTGTGGGGGTGGCAACAGCCTTAGCCAGTATTTGAAAGTCCAGGGGTGACAGGTGCAAGCTGTCCATAGCGAAGCTACGTGGCATGTCGAGCATGTCATTCCAGGTTGACAGACACTGGATCCCCTTTGAATGACACCAATATGTTAGCTAACTGTTACAATTGATCAGCTTGTCTGTATACTGTGCCATCATTCTTGGTGAGGGTAAGATGCTACATAAGGTCAGGGTCATACTGGCCTGGGTTACATGATCAGTGAGCTCCTCTATGTCCCTTGTCATGTAGTACAGGAAGGAATGTCTGAGGTAATTCACACCAGCATGGACAATGATGGAGCCATATTTGTACTTGTTTTGGAGTGACCTGAGTGCATGTTTAGTGTGGCAGAACCTGCCACCCAACAGACAGCTCAAAGTGTCCTTCTCCATGTTCAGCCTAGTGAGTGTGACGTCAGTGTGTCTGACAATAGAGTCATCTATTACAAGTGTATTAGGTGTGTTTTTAGCCCTAAGGGCAGTGACTGTGTGGCACACTGACTTTGTGAACCATGTGATATGTGGGTAATGTTGTGGGGTAGCAGTTGTCTTGGTGTCTGCTTAGGAGGTCTCTGCTGCTTTGGCAGATATTATGTAGAGCCTCTGAGCATGTATTTGTGTAGTAATGTAGTTTGTTTACTGTCACTATAGGTCTATATGTGACGGAGTTGTGGTGTATGTGGTTACCTTCACCACCCAATAGACTGCGCCGGTCATGGTTCGAGAGAGCTCAGCCTCCCATTTGTCTATATAGTTGCATCTCCCACATATATCTGAGTTTGTTGGGAGGAGGTGAGGGTTGTCTGTGTACATAAGGCAGTTGTAACATTGCCTCAAAAGTCCCATATTTACCAGCTGGACTGGAGAGTACACGGGAAACCAACCATTGGACATGCCAGGATATTATGATGACATACTCTCTGTTGACTGATCAAAAGGGATTGGTAGGGTGTTAAGTGTGTAAAAGAGTATAACAGGGGTTTAGTGCTCAGGTATGTTGGTGTTTTTGAAAGATTATCTGCGAAGAAATCCAGACAGAACCATGACACTTCCTTCAGCTATGTCATACACAGTACTGTACACACATATATGTCCTGAGTCAGGGCCAGCTGTACCTGACTGACAATGCCGACATCCTGTCAGACAGGCCTGTACATACACACCCACCTCCCACTAACAAATGTCCCTATCATCATACCAGGAGATATCACATGTAGAATGAGTAAACAGCTCCTTCCAAAGCCAAAAACATGGCATCAATTGGATGACATTGTTTCCCGATATGTGTCATAGGTGAACTACAGAACAAACAGACCCTGCACCTGAACAGTCTGTTGAGCCACACCCTCTCTACAGGATCTGAAACTGTTGAATGTGTTACAACAACATATGGCACACCCCACAAGTGTTGTTGCACAACAGACCTTGAGAACTATAGTCCTATAAGCCTATGACGTCTGATCTGCAAGGCCATTGAGTCCATCATGATTGAAGTCATGAACAGAGCTATTGGAAGCCGACAAACATGCAGCCCTACCAACTGTTGTATAACCATGGTCAGATCATGATTCCCAAACCTGCTAGACTGTTTGCAAGGCAGCCATCCAGGACACACATCACTGAAGGGAGCTACACACATCCCACATAGACTCTGAGTAGCCCTTTATCAACATCACAGACACATGTTGTATCTACAAATTTAACAACCTGTGCATAAATATGTATTGTCATATGAAGGAATGGAAATTTGTCCACAGAGAGATCACACAAGCTAAGAATTGAGGAGTCCTGTTCAAGCTGTTAACACCTGCTGACCCACATGGTTCATTCCTGGGATTGCATAAAACAAAGTGCACACACATTACTATGTCCAGTCTGATGATGTCAGCATCCTACAAATATAGCAGGAGAAAACAAAACACCCAGTAAAGTATGTAGCGCGTCATATTAATGTGTACCTCTGTAGTATCATAACATAGTTAGGTAGGGGTTTGAATTCTGCAATTGCTCTGTGTGTGTGTGATTTCCTGTGAGAGGAGTGCCCTTTTTGGAGACTAGGTACACACATGAAAAGAGGTAGATTCTTCTTTGGCGAGTCCGATGATGTCAGCATCCTAGAAATATAGCAGGAGAAATGAAAACATCCAGTAAAGCATATAGCGCGTCATGTTAATGTGTATCTCTGTAGTATCATAACATAGTTAGGTAGGGGTTTGAATCCTGCAATTGCTCTGTGTGTGTGTGTGTGTGTGTGTGTGTGTGTGTGTGTGTGTGTGTGTGTGTGTGTGTGTGTGATTTCTTGTGAGGAGTGCCCTTTTTGGAGCCTGTGAAAACACATTCAAAGAGGTAATCTCCTCTTTGGCATGTTTGATGATGTCAGTATCCCAGAAATACAGCAGTGGAAATGAAAGCTTCCAGTAAACCATATAGTGCGTTGTGTTAATGTGGATCTCTCTAGTATCATAACATAGTTAGGTAGGGGTTTGAGACCTGCAATTGCTGTGTGTGTATGACACCGTTGGTTAATGTGTTGTGGGTTTTGCTTTTACAACTGTATGACATATCAGTAAAACAACAGTATGTGCATTGCACACTTCCGGTATCTGTGTGGCACATACATATGTGTACACATGACCTCAATTGTTATCTGTGTGGCAAATACATATATGTACATGTGATCTCAATGAGTTCATAGGTGTGAAGCCTGCTTTCTACACAAATACATCTGTTACCACTGACAGTCTGTGCTGCTGCTTCTCAGACCTTAGGTCACATATGTATGTATGTGTCAAGGCCAGTCACTGTAGTGATCTGTGGCCTAGGTCATCTGTGTCATACACACCCATGACAGTTTCTATAGAATAGTGTAAGTGAGGGTTCATGCCTGGGGCATATGTCAGACATGTTCAAACACAACACACTCTGTCAATAATGGCCATTCATTACAGATGTACAACACCTCTGTGGGTATGCATACAGACTCCTTCATGCTTATGTGATGTACTGAGGGACATCAGCATACCTTTGGAAATGTGAATACCAAAGGACAGATGACATAACATGTGTCTGTATGTACACATTGGTACCCCTGCTACATGTTGTGGGCCACTAACAATGTGGTACTGTCAGGATACTATGTATTGTAAATGTGGATGACTATGCTATAGTTGGCTTATAGCTTTACTGCATGTGTTGGTCAACAGGTATCTGTCTGTATGATACCCTTGTGGAGGATAAGTGTCTCATCTGGAGAATGCATTGTAGGCCACTGTATGCATTACCAGATCTGGACAGAGATATCCCTAGTGTGTTTGCTTGTACCTGGGACATCTACATGCCAAACAGGAGTGGTCCCAGGAATGGGTGGCGGCCAGTACCACTGGTTACTGGTATAGTATAGTACCGGAAGGACTCAAATGCTACTGTGTATCCTACATCTGTGTGTCAGTTGTCAAGACATCAGCTAACGATTGGGTAAAGTTAGGCTGTTGAGGTTATGTATACTACCAGTATGCAAAACAATGACCGATATAAACAGTATTACTCACAGCATAGTGTCAAACCATGTCATGCACACATGTGTACCCAAGTCGTAACATATGTGTAGTAAAATGCATACTGGCCAATAATAGGAAATATGAAGTGTTAACACTGTGTAATACAGGGCATGTCACCCTTCCCATGTGTCCACTATGCACATACATGCAGATGGTGCACCTCCACCATGTTCACAAATGTACACCTGCAAATCTGTACTGCACACATCACACACGTACCATCCACTCACCAACACATGCTGCCAGTACTGCACACATCAGCCAAGTGGCACATGGGCGGACAATACAGTATTGGAATTAACACTGGTGTAAACAATACTACATTGATACTCATAGCTTTAATGCATCATGCCTGCTCAGATATACCTACAAGGATATCAGTACACCTTGCTGTTCACAACATGCTAACATTGCTATACTGCTATTAGGTCACCCTGTGCATCAGCACCATGTAAGCCTGGTCCTGGATCATTGGAGGTGGCACAGTTTCATCATATGCACTGGGTGTGTTATTGGTTTGCCAGAGCCCAAAAATGACCCATCCAATTGACATGTGTGTGTGTGCGTGTGTGTGTTTGTGTGTGTGTGTGTGTGTGTGTGTGTGTGTGTGTGTGTGTGTGTGTGTGAGGGACAACAGTACAGTATGGGTCAATATTGGTGTAATGTGTGTGTGTATGTGTTAGCCCTAGGTGTTTGGTTTATGTGATTGTGGGACAGCCACAGACTGTAACTGCCAGGCTGTACAGACAGCTGTCTCCGGCCATGGACACAGTACCTGTGCCTGCCAGGGGTGCCACAGACAGTATCAGGTACCAAGCCAGACTGGGTACTATCGTCAGAAGCACAGGGATGTCAACTGGACCCATGTCCCTGCTGGGACTGGCCAGAGCCATGTGCATGTGGTAGTCTTGGATGGTCTATTGACAGCCCAGACCCAACATTGCTGGGGCTGGTACTGCCACTACGTGAGCGGCTGGGACTTGTGTGACATCTGTGATGAGTGCCAGCTGATGACATTGCTGGCATACGCCCACGTCGACTTCTCAGCCATCCTGCACTGTCCTGGCACATGGACATTACATTGTGGAGGACATCTAGTGTCTCCCCCCAATGTCTATCAATGACCTCGGTGTAATTACGGATGGCACCGACAAGGTCACGGATACTGTCATTGATAGTGGTGTTGTGAGCCCTCTGCACCCTTAGTCCCTGCCTGGTGTACTGTTCCATATGTGCCTGTGCCTGCATTACAGACCGGAACATAGCTGAGGTTGTGAGACCTGTGGGGGGCACGTCTGCCAGGGGCATTACGACCAGCAGCAGTGCTCCCACGAGCACCCCTGGACATATGCCTATGTGGTACCATTCCAGGTGTCTGGGTATGGCTGCTGTGTGTGGTTGCATGTGCCATAGATACCACACTATCCTAGTCGATGCCTACTGTATGCTGTTCCTCCGCTAAGGCCATTGGTGTTGAGGGATGTATCGGCAGTGTGAATGTGCACATAGATGGGGTGGACAGCTGTGTACTGTTGATTGGCAGACCAACGACAGACCCTGACAAACCTGCCTGTGCCACTACACATGTGTCATCATGCCCACTATTTGTGGCAGTGACCACAGGTTCCCTGCTGCACTCATCCAATACCTCAGCACCTGTGAGAGGAAGACAGAAAACACACTTCACAATCTGTACAGGATGTTAGCGCACATGCACACATGAACACATGCACACATGCACACATGAACACATGCACACATGCACACATGAACACATGCACACATGCCCACATGCACTCATACACTACTCAGTCAAGTTCACACACACACACACACACACACACACACACACACACACACACACACACCAACAGCAATACGGAACATATCCATTAGTGGCTAATGGTACTGTACAGTATCACAAGCCGAATAGTCCTATCACATGTATCAGCATGCAGGATGTATGTTGCTCAACAGCATGCAGTGCGAGTGTGGAGAGTCCTTATTGATAGTAGTATACATGTCTTTGATGCATGTGTGTTGTTCAATGATTAGCCTCACCTTGGAACACAACGTGTACATGGACACAACATTGCTCTGCAAGTCTAGAACACTTTCCAATGTCCTGTGCACCATCACTCATAGGTATACATACCATGGCCGGATGCACACAACTGTCAGGTGTATAGCAATGAATGCTATGTGTAGTACTGTAGTTACTGTAACTGGATGTAGTGTAGTACCATGAGCCATCATCAGGCAGCATCATGTGGTCACTCAAGGCCACTAATGTATGTCACACTGGCAACTATCTTGCTGTACCTGACCTGCACCACTTTGGCTACATTAACCATTTCACAGCCAGTTGTTACATGGGTATGTAAGGTGTTCAATAGGGAGCACTGCCTCACATGAATGTGTTGTGTGTTGAAGAGTGTCACACCGCCCCATGATAGTCCTCTACCCCCAGGTATAGTATGTGTGCTGTGTTGTTGATATTTGGGATACTGGAGTCTGACCTTACAGCAGGTGTCTAAATACGCCACGTGTATCATATTAACACATACTGCGTATGACAAAGTGGTGTATGTATACTCTGCCTATACAATGTCCACTACAGTGTACCACAATTGTTTGGGATGCTATGTGTATTGCATGTGTTTGAGGCAGCTACTCATGTTACTGGGATGTGCATAGTCCCACAGAAAACATGCAGAGCAGGCATTATGTGTAGGTGTTTTACATGTGTATATGGCCTACAACTCTCTTATGACATGCACATGTTATATGCTATATTAAATGTAGAACACTCACCAGCATGGGTCTGCTGTCTTGCTATCACACCAGAGGAACCTACAAGGATATGAGACAGTTTGTCAGTGTCAACAACTATGGCATTGCTGCTGTGTGTTTGCAATTCCACAGTAGTACAACAGGTGACAGTCACAGGCATACAAATTATTTTCCAAATTATCAGTATTGCATGACACCAGGCTCCACATCTTCTGAATATACAGTACACATCTGGTAAATGCATGTTCTAACAATTGATCTAACAGTAGACTACAGATATGCCATGTTACCTGCATGCTCTGTATCTACGTGCTGGGTGACTCCGGCCTCCATGATGATGCATGTCTGTTTTACTGGTTGGCCAGGAGCCACCACGCTGAGGAGCAGCTCTTCCACTCTGGTGAGGGGGGATGTGTTGATACACCACCACCTGTGGCAAGCTGTTATCTGTGGACATCGGAGGCATGCTGCCGGACATGTCTGATTAAATCACTGCAGTGATGGCGTACCTGCTCATAAGTCCGGTTATGCAAGCCTACATCATTCACCCGACGGACAACATCCTGCCACAGTGCAGTGCGTCCATGCTGGTCCTGGCTAGATCTGGAGAACAGCAGGTTGTAATGCTGTACCAGGGCATCAAAGATGACCTCCTCCTCAGGGGAATAGGCAGGCTTCCTGTTGTGAGACATATTCTTGGAAGACAATAAACAGTAATTGTGAGCAAGGCATGTGGCACACTTAACATGCTAAAGTACAGACATCAATGAAATGCCATATATAACAACCTATTGGCTGTCAGTAGATACATACCTGTAATACCACATAGGACTGCTCATCCCACATCTGCCGGACAGTGCCTGGCACATACTATATTCCAAAACATGTTCTGCACAGCAACAAAGTGGAACCAGTATGTAAGACTATACAACAGTACATGGCACACTCTATGTGACACAATGCACCACCTAGCCACAGGGTGTGTGTGTGAAGCTAATGCATGCAGACATTTGTCATCCATTGAAATTAATGTTAAGTACAGTTTACGTACTATCAGTACACCATGCTACTTGTTGATAGCAAACCCCTCAGTAATAAATGTGCACATTCATTACTATAGGTGGCATACTGCTGTAATACACTACACATGTTGCTAGATATGCACATATATCCTGTGACACACATACCACCAAGGCCATGTTACAGGCATACCAACCCACACATCAGGCATACCTACAGGACACAAAGGTATGGCAACCCAGATCAGTTTTACCTGTGTAACATACAGTACTGTGTGTCAGCACCTACAAAACCTCATGGCTGAGGTTTGCAATGTGTGAGGACTACAGGTAACAAACAAAACAGTGTGTCCAAGCAATGTGGATCTAAACCATACTGTGCTGTTTAGGCCGACATCTTCAGGTAGTGCTACTGTTCATACAGGATTTGTATTCACTAGTGTTACCAATCAACACGTATACATGTACTGCTTAAGCCTACAATGGCACACTCCGGTCAACACCATGGGACTATGTCACACCATATGCCTTACTGCTTTTCCTGCCTAGCAATAGCATACGTATCCTTTGCTGGGATCTGAGCTACAACACTACATACCATGATATACACAGTTTCCCACTAGGCTATCACACATATACACAACTTTGACACATTCGCCTACACATTCACCATCACACCCAGTCAACCTCACATAGGAAGTAATGCAACAAGTACATGCGTGTGTGTATCGGGTCCTGGGTAGCTAATAGGCTATTATCCATAGGGCCTATGGCAGCCTAGCCATATGGTACCCTGCCCTTCCACACCCATGTAATGTAGGTTCATGTGCCCCTGTCATGCAGAGCCACAGTGGTGACTCCCGGGTTGTGTTTCCTATCTCACACCCACTCATCATGATTATTCATGACAACTGCTAATGAGGACCTTCATTTGCTAATGATAGGTGGTTAGTTCCAGAGTATGGTATGTGTCTGAGATGATAATGTACCTCTCCAGCATGTTCTGCTTTTTCACATTACAGGGTTTAGATCAGTACAGTGTGTACCTTGTATGGAGTTTAATCTGTATATATGGAGAATGTCCAACACCTGCGGGTTTAGCATAGCTTTGTATGTTAGGCAGAGGTTGCCTCTGGGTAGGCGGTATGTGACACAGTGTAGCTGTGGCTTTGTAAGACATTCTGCATAGGGCATCTGTTTGAGTCTGGTAATACTCTTTGTGAGGTATGTGTCTGGCATCTACTGTCACTGTGGATGTCTTCTGAGGTACATACCAACAGGGCTAATGTACTCTATGATGGGTGTTATAACTGATGAGTACAGTGGAACACTGACCTCTTATTCCATGGATGACACACCTTTTCTGATGACATGTGGACCATACTCAGTTTACATGACTAGTGTGGCACTGTGATTATCAATAGGGACACTACTGTCCACCTTTGTCCTGTAGTCTCTCATCACACTTTCGGTGTTGAGTAGACTACCACCTATGTGGTAGTTCATGGGTACAGGGTTTTTAACAAGAGGGATGGCAATATGTTTACAACATTGAGCTTGGGCGTACATATGAACATCCATTGGTGTACACATAGATATACATATAGGCACATATACAGTCCACCTTTCATGGTGGGAATATCAATTATGCAAAGGTTGAGAGGGATGCAGTTATGTAATGATATTGCACAGTCCTGTGCAGAATGCATGGAAGGTAGTCTCAGCCCATGTACCTTTAGCAGGACCCCCTAACTGGAAGACTAAAACCTGAGGAATCATACCCACGGCGTTTAAACGCAACATGTCATATGCCAGCACTGTATGCTGTCTTGTTTGCCACACATTACCACCTACATATGAAAATGCACATAACAACCTGCAACAACATATAATTGTCCACCCTTCACAAACAGTTGCAGTATGTCCCTTGCTCTATGCACATGTTCAGATGCTAATTTATCAGACACATACATATCTCTCCATATGTGTGTGCCATACACACACAGGGTCCACAGTGTTGTATGTCCGTACACCTCACGGATGACCTGTTAGGCCTTGCTACAACATGGACAGTTGTCACATGTGTGCATACAGTAATAGTACAGGGAGTATATATAGCTGCAAACACTAACATTACTATACTAGCCTGGTACAGCAGTTGCCAATGCTAAGCTACAAATTATGTTAATATCATGCATGTCATACTCTGTCACATCCAACTTTATATAGGTGTTTGCACTACTCCCCTAAACTGCCATTATATGCAGTACTGTACAGACCATAGATAAAATGTTCAAATGTTCGACATATAATGCTGAGATACATATGTCACAGTTATGTCCCACTGCACACAGCTACACACTAATTTGTCCATGGCAGTAGTTATGCATGGCATCACTGCATACATACCTACTGCTGCCACGTATGCATGTTTCTGAGTATGTACAGTACTATTCATAAACATCTACTACTTGCCGGTAACTACACATCTGTTACATACCTGTTACTCACTGTCAGGTCCGTCTGTGTATGGTTTTCAAGGTTTTGTTTTATTTATTAAGTAAAGTTTTTTACTTATTTGTTATTATTGTTTTTTAATTAAGTTTTTTTTTTTCTTAATTGATATATTTCGGTTTTACAGGAGTAAATATAATATTTACTTAAGTAAGGTTTCTTTATTAAGTAATAAAGTTTGTCAGTAGTTGCTGACACTTGCAATGTGATGATTACATGTGGGGATATCAAGTACAATCTGCTTTTATAGGTATCTGGGCATGTGCATGTGATGCCCTCTGCACCAATTGGTGCCCAGCATTTGGTAAATGCATACAGCCTGCTGTGTGGTAATTGCAGTACTCACTGTCATAACAACCCAATGATATAAATTGCTAAGGTATGTAGGCATAGCCCATTCAGATTTCCAGAGTGGGGCCCATGCTTGTTTGCTGTGGACACTGTTGTGTAAGTCAGAAGGTTGGTATACTTCTTATATCTGAAGCTAGAGGTGTAGACAGTGATGTACATGTTGTACTCAGGCCTGACTGTTGCCACTTGCAGTACAGAGCTATCAGTGTAGAGTTTAACTCACCCCTACAAATGCTTACACAACATTTATGTGACTATGTAGTTTATTTTCTACTCATATAATTAACTGCCATACAAACATAGTTATTGAGAAGTATTCTTTTGGCACGTGAACTGTTTGTGAACTGTTATACTGTGAATATTAATGTCCTCACTTCTGCAGGGTTTGTGTTTTTTATTGTTGACATTAGCAAAGGGTTCACAGGACAACTGGACAATTCCAGTACTGTGTATGCCTACCTACATCATTGGTAGACCCTAAACACACAAGTGTATTTAAGTTGTGGGGGGTTGCTGACATACAGTGAGCATTTTGTATTATTATGTGAATGTTATCTTACTGGACTTAAAGGATTGGTGTGTACCTGTTGGTTTTTCAAGGCAGGTGGTCTGTCTGCATAGTTCCCAACTGTGAACCTATCCAGATGGTAGTCAAATGTTACACTGTTACGCTTTGTCTGTGCAACCCAAAGGTGTTTTCATCACTAGTACAATGGCATTGTTACAGTCAGTTGCTACCAGTACATGGCTACATCCTTTGGTATTTCTGTGTTGTACTCCTACACAAGGGTATGCTTGTGGAAGTCCTACCACAGCTATTTGCAGAGTGTGTAACAGCAGGATAGCTGCTATGCCTCTGTGTTTGTGCCTCTGCCAGGCCTATGAAACACTCAGATACTTCTTTGCATGGAGTCAGGGATAGGTAGTTAAATTTGAAGTACACCTTTCACATAATAGAGACAGTAAAAGTCTAGACTTGTGTGAAGCAGTGCTTATGGATTCGTACTCCTTTTATGAAGGACAAGTGGTGTCTACTGTTATTATTGTCAGTATTCATTGTGTAATACCCCACCTTTCTGACTGACGTCAGTACTTTTCAGAAGGATTCAGAGGGACACAGCTTAAATATGTTTCACAATCAGGGACATCCCTGTAAAGTAGTCACATTTAGGTAGTATGGCCTCTGCCCTAATCAGATTTGCCACTGTTTGTCCTGCTATGATACTGTGTGGGGCTTGTAAAGTGCCTCTGTAACTTTATTTGCTGCTAGAATGGCTGATTCTCATATCACACTCATGTAATGCATTTCACAACAATTGCTGGTAAAGATCCACAAAACAAGCTTTGTGTTATGGCCTTCCTATTTTTCCTTTACATTCAGTCATTGAAATGCATGATATAATTATTTGAGCATCAGGTTATTGTATATCTGCTGTGGCTTAATGGTAATTCATGCAGTCTATTGTGTCAATGGTCTGGGGTTTGAGATTGGCAGAGGAATTTTCTTTTGCTGCTGAGCAGAACAAGGGCCCTGACATAGAGTGACTAAGGCACTTTTAAGCAGTTGTAAGCGGGTTTGCAAATGTTTGCGCAATGCTTAGCGATGCTTAGCTAAGCACACACATGCGTACACTGGCTTAAACCCACTTAATACTGTTTAACAGTGCTTACTCCTGCTAACCCCCGTGCTAATTTCTTTGAAAGAAAAGAAAATGGGGAGATAGGAAAGTGGTGAAAAAGGGGGCACAAAGAGGGAAAGACAGTAGGAAAACAAGCTCGGGATGTGCAGGACGGGTGTAGGGAAGGTCCATAGCTGCCCATTTCTTTACCAGCAACAGCTGTGCATATGCAATAAATTTGGAGTGACATTTGAAACTTACCACCCCTGGGAGAGGGGTGAGGACAACAAAGTATGTTGTACTGCCAATTATAATTATCAGTTTACATGTCCAGTGGACATGTGTGCGAAATGGGCAGCTATGTATGGAGCGTAATTTTTTTGTGGGTGCAGATTGCCCCTTTTTTTTTTCAGGTGAGAGTGGAAAGTGAGGTAGAGGAAGTAGGTATGTTTGGGGAGGTAGGTTGGGGAGGTAAACAGACAAGACAAAGAAGACACATACAGGGGCGGTGTATGACACATGGGGTGGGTGAACACAATTGACGGGGATGGATGTTTGGAAATCGCAAGCCCATGGAGCCCACAGATTGTAACAGTGGAACTGAGATCCCCACCCATGGGCAGTCACCACTGCACCTTCACAACCCCGCGTGTGGCTGTGCTGGGGTCTACGTAGGACTGGCAGGCTCACTCATGAGATGCGCCACTCTTGCCTCGAGCTGGCGTAGGGGATCAGCGACTGAATGCTGGATCTCCCTACGCACCACAACCCGGACCCTTCGAAGGGTGACAGGTGGCCCTTCTCCACCCATGCTTGCACAGGGGGATGAGCCCCATCCCCTGCAGCACTTCCACCTGAAGGTGACACAGGACCAACGGAGGAGGGGAGCCCGGGCTGGGCACCGGACCTGGTGGTGCCAGGTGCACTCGCCAGCTGAGGAGGGACAGTTGGATCCGCTGGGACCGGCCTTCCCATACGTTCTGTGATTAGGTATGTTTAATTACAACATAAACAACAGCATTCCAAATTAGTTGTAACAGCATGCAGTAATATTCCCATTAACCCAACACACCAAGGTTCCAACAGTTGAACAGCAAGCTTAACACATCCATATATTGAATGACAGTGGACATTCCAACAGCATGCAGGGATGATTGGTAGCAACAGGCCACCATGATTGTGGTGTTTGAACAGGGCGCATGCATCAAAGTGAATGCAGATATTTATAGAACAACAGGACATATGTCCCAACAAATGTTTGAGATGACACATACCCATTGAGGTGTAGAATTCCATGGTTTATGCACATACAATAGGGTGTAGAAAGAAACCTCAAATAACATCTTATAAGTACTTTTCTACACTACATTCCTAGTGACTGCAGGTGTATATCCCCTACATGTATTATTACACTTGCCAACATGCATTAGGTTGTGTAATGGGTTTGGCTAGTTCATTATATACCTGACCTATATCTGACATACTAACTGTCCAAGATGCAGATGTTACTGCTACATATTTCTTGATTTTATTTATATTTCTTTATCTACATATCTGGATGTGTTCACATGACATTTTCAGTTCAGTTTGTACAGAACCCTGCGTTTCTTGTAGCACACTCACATTTCTGGAGATCAAATTAACAAGCTAGTCGTGCGCCAGATTTACTTATGCATGCCAGCCAGTAATTGACTGTTGAGGACTGTATATATGCTTCACAGGTGCTAGCTCTTTTATTACCCACTTGGGACTGCCCAACTGTGGGTTGCCAACACTTATTAAAACAGTACTATTTGTATAATGCAAGGGTACAACAACATTTCAAAGTAAGTGACACAGACACACTCCTGGTTTTATACCTTTATTAATTACATTACACACTTTTCCACAGGCCCGCTCCTTTATTTGATATTACAGTGCATATGGAAGACATATTCAAGATATATTATACCTTTATTAATAGGTTAGAACACTCTTTTTCAGGCTCGCTCACCTATGTTATATGACAGTACCTGCAGAGATATTATTCCGGACATATTTTACCTTTCTTAATGGGTTACTACACTCTTTTTCTGGCTCTCTGACTTATTTTATATAACAGTACATGCAGAGCACTTATTCAGGGCATTTTATGCCTGTATTATTGGACTATAACACTTTCTTTCAGGCTCTCTCCCCTATTTTATATAACAATACATGCGGAATAATCACTAACCTGCCTGGTGGCACAGCCTTAGCAGCCTATCTGCATAGGCTTGCTGATTTGCAGCATGGTCACCTGCAGCTGTGAAGTAAATGAAGGGATATTGAGACATACCTATCCATTATACACAATCAATTATCATTTCTTACATACTGCATTCTATGGCTACCTACCCAGTTGTGGGGCATCTTGCATCCCACGGGCCTCCTGTATCCTTTGGTTCAGTAGGTCCTGCTTCCATCTCTTCAGGTCTGCATGGTGGTGACAGACCTGTTCACCAGTCCGGGGAACGCGTGTGACACTGATGCGGTCATGAGCTAACCGGTTCCAAGCCTCTGCTTTGTACTCCATCGCTTGGAACTGGCCCTGCAGGAGTCTTGACTCATGATGGTGGACAAGGAGCCAAACCATGTATTTTGACTCTTCGATGCCTCAGCGTTGCGTTCGAAAGCAAGTACCCTCTCCAGCACCAGCCATTCTAACTGCAGATGGGAGCTACAATCAGTTATGGAGAGTATTCCCACCTATGGAGCTTAAATATGCAGCATTTCCCACACTTTTTTGTGATTGGCCGTTTTTGAAAATTCTCGGCTGACTGCAGACCTGCTTAGCAATGGTTAATCTACCATTTATAAGTATATGTATGTTAACAGTGGCTGTTTCTTCTAAGCAGTCATGGCTTAGTGGTTCAGTACTTTGATTATGGTGCACAGTGTCCCGGATTTGGACCTTGTCATTGCTTTTTATTTTACTACTGTCCAGACAGGCTAGGGTGTGTGGCTGTGTTTAGGCAACTTTGCTCTACGTTGGTCCATGTTGCCCTACGGTGCGTTGGTTAGCGCGGTGCGCACCTCCGCTGGGTAAAGCACTGCTTAGCTATGGGCAACTATATTGTGCTGGGTAAAGCACTGCTTATCTACGGGCAACTATATTGCGCTGGGTAAAACACTGCTTAGCTACGGGCAATTATATGCCAAGATCCTTCTTATATTTATATATATACATTTTGTTCAATGATACATAGGCCATTACAATGCTTTTTAGTAAACTTTTATTCATATATGTCAGGAATTATTTCATATACTAATTTAAAACATAAAATAGAAAGGGGAGTGGTGGGATTCCAACAGTGAATGCCTCCTCCTTGTGCAAAGGCTCTACCACTATGCTATTGCTATTTAGCTTAGTTTACATAAACATTTCTTATTATGCTCTTCAATGTCGAAATTGCTAACTGCAGCTAAGCAATGGGCACACTCGCGCAAACACGTGCAAATACGGGCAGCTATATCTGGAATTATAAAAAAAAAAAAATTAAAAGTTTTACATTTTATAACTGTACTGGGGGTTTACAATGTGAGGGAGTGTAGTGCTGGGTATGTAAACATTTGAGCGAACTCGCTCATGTGTGTTGACATTTCACAATTCAGACACTTGCATGGGCATGGACCTTTGGACTGCTCGGCAGTCAGACCTGTCCCCTGCCTTCCTGTATGGTCTGTGTTAGACTTGGAGTGGAGTCAGCGTGCCCTCATGAATATGCATGGCACACTGATGTCATACCGTTCAACTGCAGTTTCTGAATAAGACTTATTTGGTATTGCACGGAGGATTCGTGAATCCTGGGGATTGTCTTTTAACAATAAGTTTTTCTTATACATGCAAGTTGTTAGTCACTATATATTTTTTGTTTTACTCTGATGTTTTGTAACCTCTGTAACTTCTCTGCAAACTGAGTTTTGCAAATGATTTATATTTTATGCATTCCCTTTCTTCCAGTAACTAGCCCTCCAAAGTAATCTCTTTCATAGATTAGTAATAAGCTATGAGAGTCAAACCCTGCACTTTGTGTCTGTAAGGTAATTACCTTAGTCATTCTGCCAGCCTCCCACCCACCTTTAAATATATTTACACCGAGGTGAAACCTGAAATAGGTTGTCAGTGCTTCTGCACTGTATCCCCAGTGAACAGATTTAAACCTATACATCTATCTCTATATAGGTATAGATTGGTAAGTAGAAAACATTATATCGATATATACATACACACACACACACACACACACATATGTATATATATATATATATATATATATATATATATATATATATATATATATATATATATACACAGACACACACAAATTACATATAGCAATATATATATATATATATATATATATATATATATATATATAATGTGTGTGTGTGTGTGTGTGTGTGTGTGTATGTATACATCTGTGTGTGTGTATAGATAGATATAGATATAGATAAAGATATAGATATAATTGCTTCATTTAGAAAAATCACATTGTTACACAAGACATCTCAACAAAAGATATGGAAATAAAACTTGTGGTTCGTGCAAAAGTCACAAGAGGCACATTTGACATAAAGTCTTCCCCTTTCTTGCACAAGGTACAAGGTTCAATACTGACCTGTGCCAAATGCTTGTGGAATTCTCCCTGTGCTTCTGTTGAAATTCTCCCACCTCCAAAAAACATGATCAGTGTCTCAGCCTCAAACTCAAAACAGCATGTGTGAAGACAATAGACTGAGCCAGGTCTGAGGATGAGAATGAGGTACAGTTGATGGTGGAATTCAGAAGTCCAGTCAATTTGGGTTTGATTATCAGACTGGGTGACTGTCAGAGTGGCAAGGACTGGTTGGGTGTGCCTCTTCTATGTGGAATGGTGCTTGTTGATATTTTCCCTAAAAGGAGTTGCCCTTGTATACAATTATATAAACATGGGGGTGGGAAGAGGGAGTGGGTAGGGCATAAAATTCACCCAGATCAAAGCACAGATGAACCAAGCCTGCCGAACACCCTTAGGAACAACAACCTGCCACAGCAAGCCAGAATAAGTCTTGGAGGTAGGAGATTAGATGGTTGACCCAGGGTGGACATGGAGCATTAGAGTCTGGGACAGTAACAATGAGGTCTGAGGAGGCCAAAAAAATTAAAACAAAAACATTATGTCTTGAGAAGTTCAGATGGACTGGCCGATCTGCAAACATGATTTTACTACAAAAAAATGAGAGGTGTAATGTTATTGCATATCTTGTCATTATTACACATCAGCCATTGTGAGCATATTGGTCTTCTGTCTGCAGTATGGGTTCAGTCCACATCAACCACCACCACTGCCCATCCCTGCTATGATGTGGAGTTCTTGCAAGTTTGGCTGATATTCCTTATAGAAAATAGGAACAGTGATGTATTATTATTTGTCCTGCAACTACCAGTAATAAGGGCATCCTCGATGTTGTTCTTCTTTCGGCTTTTCCCGGTTAGGGGTTGCCACAGCGGAACTCCGGTCCGCTAATGATTGACAGTAGATTTTTTCACTGCTGCGGTGCCAGCCCAACACCCAACCTTCAACGAAGGCATGCCCATTCACGCATGGCTTTCGAATGCCACTTGACCATGAGGAGGACATGCAGACTCCACACAGAAGGCGTTCCAGCCGAGAATCAAACGGGAGAACCTCTTGCTGTGAGGCAACAATGCTACCGCTGCACCACCACGGCTTCCTTGCTATGTCTGGTTATTGCAGAGATATGCCAGCAATGTCCTCTGTTTCAAGTTGGAATGATCTAGTACAAAAGACACAAATGATGGCTCTGCACTTTTCTGTTTCCATTTGTCCTCTGGGAAGCATGTGAATGTAACTCCTTTCGCAGCTCATGCTTATGTCTCTGTGTCTCTGCCCACCATGCATCATCTTGGATTTCTTGTCAGAAATAACTGTTCAGTACTCTCCTTATGTGAATCTGTGTAAATAGCACTGTCTTTTAACTGTCACATTTCTCTGAAGCATTTTGGTCATGCTGACAGTGACACAGCAAAAACATATAGAATGTTTATGTACTAATTCATATGCATAAAACTTTACCAATCCGATTCTCTGCAAAAATATAGAGATTAAGTGTGGAACCAGGCAAGGATGCCCTCTGTTACCATTGCTGTTTATGCAACATTTATAATGGATTTATTATACATGATAAACATTAACAATGTGAAATCTCTCGACCTAACCTGGACAGTTTTTAATCAACATGGTATATAGATGCCTGCATGTTATGGATCAAAGACCCAGTCTGGAATATTAATCCAATCCTCCAGTCCTTACAACCCATGAAGCAATACAAGCGGTTGCAAATATATTATAACAAATCAGCCCAGATCCCCCATAAGATGTCTGCTTTGTATAGTATTTACTCAGTGCAATGCCTTACCCATAAGTGTGATAATAGAGTACTTATATCATGGGATCAAAATTACTCTAGACATGGAGGATATAGCAGATTGTAATGCCAGCTCCTACTTCAGATGATACAAATAAACTGGCACACATAAGGAAACTGCAAGCTATTAAAGGGTTTATCCTTCCCAGAAGTTTTGTTTTTATTATGACATTTACCAGACATGAGTTCCTTAGAGTCTGTTAAAACAATTCAGAAATCATTGCATCGTTTTCTATGGGAGGGTAGGTAACCTTGAATCAACAGAAATTGTCTTCACTTTCTGAAAAGATGTGGAGACTTTGGAGGAGCAGATGTCTCCTCCATTAGTTGCATTTTTCACAGATTGAGAGAAAATACACTCCTTTTGGATGCTAACAAAATTATGGTTGAACTGATGGGTAAAATTTAAGATATGTAAAACACCCTCACAAAAGGTATAAGAATGGATCACTGGTTTATCACTAGAACCCAAGCTATGTCACTGAAAATCTAGGTGTTATCCATTAACTCATGCATCTGGGAACAAAAAATTACTAACAGTTGAGGGGAAATCATTGTGGCCATTTAAATGGATCACTGCAGGTATTTTGGATATATAGAGGAACTGATTACGACTGTAGTAGCACAAATCCTGTTGTTAACTGAACTTAGCACAGGCATCTCCACATCAATACCTCCTGATGGCAATGATAGTAATTACAGACCAGAAACATTCTTGATGGGTTCCTTACCAATACTGACAATCTCATTAATAATCATGACTCAGCATACCTTACAGCAAGCACAAGACTGAGTACGCTATATCCAACTGTACTGGGTAATCCTGAAAAGAAATGCTGTACTGGAACTTAAACAAAAATGGAAAAAGTTTCTTCAGATGGGTCTTTCTGTGAAATAATGCAACTACTGTTTCCAAAACGTAAATGATAACAGACTTTCAGGGCTAACCAACTGTACTCCAGAAAAACTGCTATTTAATTGGCATTTAATTTGTATGCAGTCATGCAATAATAACAATTCATGAAGTCACTGCTGATTTTTTTCACTTAGTATGGTCATGTCCCTCAGTTTCTTATACATGGGGTAACATTATAGAGAAGAACTGAAAAGGGATCATCTGGGATCTATCTTTCCAGTATACACCCAAAATATGGCCATTCGATATATTCTTCCCCAATTGCTCCCTTCCAACCACACTTGGCAGTAATCATTCAACACAGGAAAACCATTCAAATAGACTGGAATTCAAAATATCAGATTATAAGCTATACAATTTAACTATGAAGACATAAAACTCTGGGCTGATTCATGAAGTATTTTGGTTTACCTAATTAGGAATGATAAAGAGTGCATTAGAGGCAAGTAAAGATGCAAAATATAAGAAGCCAAAAGACTGGGAGTGGTTTTATTATAAATAATTATTTTGTGTTAAAATGCATTAGATTGCTGAATGTTTTTCACGTTGTAGATCTGAGATCTGTCATGAATCTGTTGTTGTATATATGCTACTTGATTAATAAGTGATATAGTACAAGGTTTAATAAGCTGCATGTGTTTGATGGCAATGAAATAAAGTTAAAACTTTACAAATATTGTGTATGAATAAGAAAGAATGCTTTCCAGATTCTTCACGGTATGCAACAAGTATGTGAATGCCCATCAGTATAAACATAATAAAGGTTAAAACAGAAAAAAATTTTCAGTAGTCATGCTTCTCATATTATATCCTGAATATTATATCACAATTCTCCATCATTACACTTTTTCTACCCACTTTGAACATCCTCAAACTTTTATGAATGCCATGTTCCATACAATACTACAAACCAGTATATTTTTCTTGTACATGAAACTCAGGATCGTAAAACCTGTGTATGAAGTGCATTGTTAAGTTTATAACTATGAACGCTTATTAACTGCAGGCTGTACTTTAATCACAGTATGTCACTAGCATAGAGGAAGATGAAGCTCTGTATCGACCTGCACATGACTGATATATAGGAAATAAGGAATGGGTGGATATGACAGTTAATTATGGGTCTTTGCAGTGTATTTAAGTACAAGCTTGGTAGAGTGCATCAAGTGACCTGGGAAAGATCATTCTGTAATCCATTTAGAATATGTTCACAAAGCATAACTTTTGAAGAAAGTTAAAAAAAAAATCAACAGTATTAAGTTCTTCTTTGGAAAGCTACACTCTTAGAAGGCCACGTCTATATTATCTATGAATTCCTAAAGTGCTGACTGGATGTAAAGTTATACTTAAATCAATACTGGCAGGAACACACTGTACTGAATTTATACATTATCTGCACTATGGTGTGTTACTGTTCCTTCCAGAATTTGATGAGGAGACATGACAGATGAGTAAGTTAAAAAAACAAAATGCAATACAGAAATCTGAGTAAGTTTTCCATGATATATTTGCATTTGAGATCGGAGTTCAACATTTTGTAAAGACGTTAATAAAAGAAGGACTGGAAGAGTTATTTCACATGCATATGAAAATACTAGCTTTTAAACAGATAAACACATGTTCAGTCTCACTACTCTTTTCAGCAGATTAGTACAAACTGTACAATTAGTACAATTCCCTGTCATCCCTACCATTTCTCTTCATCTTTTCTCTACCTCACCATCCTACTTCTACCTGCCTGGCTAAAAATGTTTTTTTTTTTTTAAATGACAGATCAGATATAAGAGTGGGAGGAGGAACTATAATGCTGTACAAAACCTACTCACAACTCTCAATTTCTGTTCACAAGAAATATTCACTACTGAACGCAGTCAATTCATAAGTTCATAGGTAGGAGCTAGGCTGTCGGCCCAAGGGCTTACGTAATCCTAGCCAGCAAGGTTCCACAGCTTACACCACCCAAGAAAGTTATTTTCCTGTGCCACTGTCCAGCAGAGACACAGAAGTGATCCCCGGGGTGTATTTTGGATTGTTCTAAAATTATTACTACCCAAAACTCAGACAATTTTTAGCATAAGCATACCTACTAGCTCCATCCTCACCAATAAAAGTACAACAGCTAGTCAACTCTGTTACTGAAACTATTCCTCAATTCATCTAGTTTTACTTATGGGAAACTTTATCTTAAATCTACTCAGTCACAAGAACATTGATTAATGGCTAGCTAACCTCAGCCCAACCCAAATAATGTCAGAACCAACAAGACTCAGCTTCAAGTCTGACAAGTCTCTAGAATACCTAGTGTTAATTAATACCATTTCCCAAAAAAAAAATCCCTCTATAACAGTTACCCCTCTTCTATTAGTCACCCCTGCAAAATAAATTCCGCAACTAGTAGAATAAAAAACCCTTCACTTTACTTAATCAACTTCAGATTCAAATCCAAAAGCAACTTCATAAAACTTAAAGACACTCTATCACATACAAACTAGCCACTTATACCCACTTGTCAAAATACATAACATACAACTAATGCTTTAACTGCAACCCTTCTCTCAAAGTAAAAAAAACTCTTCCCTTTAGTCTCATGTCTTCAAACCTAATCAAAATGGATGGATGATCAAAGAATTAAATACCTTAATACAACTTAGAAAAGAAGCCCATAAAACCTGGAAAATATCTAAATTAGCAGACTTCAAAGAAAAAAATCATTACTCTGCATAACTTTGCAAATAATGTTAGCAAGTGAAAATCGATATACCTTCATACCGGCAAACATCCATGCTTTTGGATTTTAACCTCCCTCTTTGTGAAACCGCAAAAATTCTAGTCCCAAGTCAATCAGCTATTGGACAGTGATAAAAAATACAATTTTCCCAACAATGTACACAAATCTGGCAATGACCTAAGAACCTTCCTACAACTTCTTGACTGAATTTAACCAGCTACCATGTTCAGCTCATACCCAGCTTCCCTCCACCAGACAAAACATCTCCAGATCACTCAGCAGGAAGTGTCACTAGGCGTGATGAGGGGGTAAGCCAATCTAAGTGCAAGGTGTTAGGGGCATGGTCAGCAGTAGTACAGCACTGGCATTTATTTTTGTACCTGTCTTTCTGAATGATGCCATGGAAGTGTGCTTTGTGTCTGGTTTAACCTGTAACAAGATGTATGTTATAAATGCAGGCTGCAGTTTTTAAAATTGGAAAAAAAAACTTTTTTTTGCTACAAAACTTAGACTTAAGGGGTGCACAAACAGGACTTGGGCTTCTCCTGATGAATAGAGTCATGACATGATTGTTTTTTCTCTTGAAATTGAGGGGCACTACATTGGGAAATGGCATCAAATGAGCCAGGGACAGATGTGCTCACTGCCACCATATTTCAAAGTAGTGACAACAAAGGACATTGAAAACACACTCAGCAAAATCTCTGGAGATACCCTTCCAGGCCGTTATGGTATACATTCCTTGTTTATAAATGCATGTAGTGAATACATTCACTTCATGTAAAATATCTATAATCTCTGCGTCTCTCATAACATCTACTGCTCCATTTGGAAAGTGACCATTATCAAATCCATACCAAAGACTATAAATCCTGTCACCTGTATAAATTTCAGGACAACATCTGAAAGCAATCCAGCAATCCAGCTCTCTCAAAGAAGTCCCTCAGACAACACTTCACCTCTGTCTGGCTATGCACTTGTGTCAATATAGCACACTCTATACCCTGACTCCTTCAACTATACCTGATACCTAGTTATATCACTACACTCGCACAACTTCACCATCTGTCACTTACCATAACTAATCGCATGTGCAATTGCCTCACCTTTCTAATTTTTCTGCTGCTCATTCTTACTAACCTCCAAGGGGTAACAATCACAAAACTGATATTATATTTGTAGATACCCCATTAATACAGTTAATAACACCATACAATGTAAATATGTATTCTGTATGTAGATACTCTGTACTCTTATACTACTTGTGTATTGTGACTGTAAACTCTCTGTATTTGTATTTGTTATCTCATGTATGTATTGTTTAATCTATGTGGAGCTTTTCTCCCCAGGCCTACACTGAAAATGTGCTCAACTAGGCCCAGTAAACAAATGCAAATAAATAAATAAATACTCCCCACTCTGCAAAAAGTTTTTACAAAAAAATGCTTCAGTCATCTTTCTGAATACATATATATCCAGAACCTACTGTCTCCAAAGTAGCCACCTGAATGCTAACAGATGACATTCTTATAAGAATGCATAAGAATCAACTCACAATAGCAATATTCAATGACCTTACAGTGGTCTTTGATACAGTTCCCCCACAAAGCACTGCTGGGCCATGGTATAAGCACTGAAGCCTCTAAATGGTTATGACATTTTGTCTCCTAATATACTTTTCTCTGTTAATATAGGCTCCCTAACCACCCCCAAAGCACCCCTCTTAAAGAGATGTCTTAAGAGCTCAGTAATGTCTGATCATTACTCTAAGAACTGTAGCTAGGGCAAAGTTGAGGAGCAAAGGAAAACTGAAGACAAAAAAAAATATTTTACACTGCATGTATAGGTTAATTGGTAAATACTAGGATGACTGCTCTTGCAGGATATTTTAAGCTTAAACAATTTCCTTCAAAAGTGAGAGTCAAGTCCTGTACTTTGTGTTTGTAAGGCAAACAACTTAACTGTCTGCCAACCCACTTTTAATGAATATTTTGCTACAGTCAAATTATTACATACTGATGGCTTCAGCTATGACCACAAATACGTTATCCACTTTCATAAACCAGTGTTGGTACTGCACTCCCACACCATCAGCCTCTGTCTGTTGTGGTCCCTAACAACTTTTGCCCAGGACAACTGCCCCTTTTGTCCTACCCTTGTTACATCTGTAATTATTCTTCATTTGCATCAGCAAACTCCTTTTTGACATTTCACACATTCCCGTTCCCTTCCTGGAGATATAATGGTCGTATATGAAACCAGCTCCTTTCGGTGAATCAGCAAAATACAAATACAACATGTCAGCATGACAAACTGGTTAAATTCAAGGAAGTTACTTTTAAACTACAAAAAAAAAGTTATGCTAGTCAGTACACACTAAAAGCTAAATTCCAGTCCTCCTGACTTAACCGTTATAGATTACCAGTATCATCCAATTTCCAATTCTGTTAACTACCAAGGACTTTAGCCAGACCAAAATAACTAAATCAGAAATACATCAAACCTATTCTGTGCCAGGAAATCTAAAGCTGGAAGAGAAGCTGTGGGTAAAGGGATCCCAGTGTCGCAGACAGACTAAAGCCTCCTCTTAATAGTCACAGACTTCAAGAAAAGCTGACTTAATTGTAAACAACAGCAGCAGTCAGGATGCATTGCTTCCTCACCCTAGTCCAAAGAAGAGAACACTGCTCTGCCCTTAAATAACCCAAATGTGCTATAATTCAGAATGATCTGACCTCCTTCTAGAAACCCTACTCTGTCATCAGTACTACTTTCCATAGCTTACAGACAGATTCACAGTAGCAATAAGAATAAACAGTCTCAGATCCCACCCTTCAAAATTATAGCAATCACACTTCTTAGTCTCTGGATCAAATGTCTGGCACGGCATCTCCCGTATAATAAGTGACTTGTTTACAAACTCCAATGTACAGAAACTGCTGAAAGAGCACCTAGAAAAGGGCACCTATTACTGTTTCAACAATCCATTGATAACCTAGGATTACCATATAACCGACCTATCTGTCCTCCAAAAGCATAATAACTCCACCACAGGCATATTATACTCTTTTCTTTCCTGATTAACTTGTGGGTGTAGTTCATGAAGTGACACATTCCCACCTTGCCCAGTTTAGGTATGGCACAGAATGAGTTCATATTATAACACCGAACACTGAAAACAGTAAACAGTGTTACATCGACACATTTTCAGCGAACGCTGAAAATGTCGAAACCACAGAGCAGCGATTTCTTTCCTAGGGAAAGAAATCGCTGTTCCAACCCCCCCCAAAAAAACATTAAACACTTTCCAACACATACCCTAACCCTAATTATACCCCCCAAAAAAACAGTAAACAACTAAATACACATATGCACGTAACCAAACCATACATCTAACAAAAAAAAAAAAAAAAACAGTAAACATTTTAAAACATATGCACTTACCTTAACCCGCACTTTAACTCTAAGGTCAGTAACTCTCACACATTTACATAAACAGTTCCAAACACAAACACACTTACCTTAACCCTAATCCTACCCCCCAAAACAAAAGTAAACAGCTAAACACACACACACACACACACACACACACACACACACACACACACACACACACACACACACACACACACACACACACACACACATAACTCAATCATACATCTAACACAAAATAAAAAAACAGTAAACACTTTCATACATATGCACTTACCTTAACCCACACCCTAACCCTAAGGTCAGTAGCTGTTGCACAATCATGCTCAGGAGCTATACCGGACAAGGGACCACACTACACTCAAGAACAGGCAAAGCAACGAAGTGGTCAAGCTACTTCTTTCCCAGGGAAACAATTCACTGAACAGCCACTTCGCTGTTTTGCCTGTTCGCCCTACGTGTCGATGAAAATGCATTCGACAAAATGAGTTTTCATCATTCTAATATAAACCCCACAGAACTGCAGTATTGCAGCCTTGTTGTGGGATGGTGTGCCACTGAATACATTTGTGTTGGTGTATTGTATGATCCTGTGAATTTTCTAATGATTCCTCTGAACATCTCAACATAACTGCACATAAAAGCATGCCTTTGCATTCTGCAGGTTAATCCCAATGCCCTATAGAGGGACTTCCTGTGATGAGGTGGACTGTATCTGATGGCAGCACAGGTGAGGATTACCTGAGTTGAGGATCAAGGAGTAGGCTTGAGGTTAGGGTATATCAGCACACTATAGTCACACCTGCAGCAAAATTTAGTGGTTGTATTTAATTCTTCTAGCGAAGGTTCATTAAATGAACTTAACATGTGTAGCCCACTATATTCTGTTTGTGTCCTCCTGCCTCTAGAGATTTTTGAGACCACTGATCTTTTTAATTAGGAAACTCTGAGATCACTCAAGTTGAGTGATATGGTTTTACAAATATATGCCAAATATGGAATTATATTCAATAATGTGTCTGATGAAATACAAGTAAAGGGAAATAAAGACATCTATAGATCTAGAGAAGTCTTTGGAAATTAAATGAGTCTGGCTGAAGGTTTTCCTAACTGCTGTAGGGACACGATTGTTAACAGGTTAGAAGTTATCAGCAAGAGTGCCCAAGTCTTTTAACAGCAGTGTCTGATTGCAGGAGTGTGACATCTATATGGTACGAGAAAATTTTTGGCACCAGTTGTTAACATCGTCAGACCCATGTTGAAACACTTCTGAGTCAATGGAAGATAAAATAACAGCTTTCAGTTTGCAGTCATCTACAAGTTTAGACAACCATAGGCCAGGAAAGTTGGCCTGAAGTTCTGAAAAATAGATGACAAAAAAGAGAGTCCAAGACTGATCCCTGTGGTATACTACAGGTAACCTTTTTACTTTCAGTGTGGCACCTAAGACTAGCAACATAGATTCTGTCCAACAATCAGTCAGCTATCCACTGCACAACATAGGGATTTATGTACAGATTAACAAGTTTCTCAGTTATGCCTGCATGGTGAAGAGAGTCAAATGACATGACTAGGTTCAAAGAAATTCATGACATTAAACAGGCCAGACCCTCCTTTGACAAAGATGAATTGGTAACAGTCCAGATTAAAATATTTTTAATCACCAGATTAATCAATTCTACGATAATATGAATCTTAGTTTTACATATGAGGGCTAGTGGGACTAATTTGTCTATAATTATGAGGGTCAGCTTTGTGCAACAGCATCACTATGGCCGTTTTTTCAGTCTTCATGAATGCAACCTGTAGAGAGGCTTGGATTAAAGAGGTTAGACAGGGGTTCAGATAATCTATATTTGGTACTGATAATCCGGCAATATGGTATGTCATCTGGGCCCATGGATGAGATGTTCTTAGGTTTTTTAGAAGGCTGGGAGAACTTGCCACAATACTAATTAGGAGAAGTGGCTGTTTGTGTACAATTTGTGGTATAGCGATAACTGAGGGAGGAATGAAATTTGTACTAAATCTGTCAGCAAATATATTTGCTATTTCCCTAAACTCATCATGAGCAATATTTTTGTGGACCATCTCTAAACATTGTTGGGTGTTAGTTTTCAACTTCCTGATGCTTTTTAAGAAATATTCAGTTATTTTTGTTTTGTTTGTTTTTAGTGGCTATTTTAAGTTCACATTCAACTTTCAGCTTCTTAGTTGTTCCCTTTAGCTCTTTACTTGTTTCTTAAGTGTGCTATTAAGATAAGTAGAATGAGCATAGATAATTTCTTTCTCTCATTAGTTTATTTAAATGGATAGTCCACCCTAGGGATTTATTTTCAAATGTCCATTATATTTGGTGTGGGCAATGGCTTTAGCCATGGGATCCCTCAGAGGAGGATTTTGATACACTTTATTTAGGTCATGAAGTAACTGAAGAAGTTTTGCTTTAGAGAAGTCCCTAAATGAAAGGTATTTTCATGGGAAGAACCACAACATAAAGGAAAAGATTAGTGATCTGTGGTTTGATTTACCACGGGAATATGATACACATGTGGGTACGCTAGAAGTGGCCACATTTGTGGGCACTAATGGGATAGTTACCTAATAGTACAATGGAGTTTTTATAATGTCAAGGAAGCACTGGGCATGCCAATCACCATGCCATTCCCTAGAAGAAAGGTGTTGGGTTTTAATGGGTATACCAGCTAAGGTGTTAAGATGACTTTCATGCCTAGATGAAGACTTTGGAGGTGTTCTAAAGCTAGCTATGAAGCAGTAATTAATCCTGTTTTGGTTTGTTTTCGGCACTTGGGAAGTCAAACTCTGTATCCCATGAAATCCATCATAGGGTGTTGATATCATTAAGAAATACTGATACCCCCCATAAATACCAGTAGATTGGAAGACATGATAGGTGCTAAACTCAAAAATAGTATTATCATTGTTTTAAAAATATGTCTGTGTAACTGCATATTTGTAGTTTCTGCTCAGCTCCTCCAGAACACTTTTCAGAGTCTGTGATTACTATCCTTGTCTAATGTCTAAAGAGACACATCTACCCCATGATATATTACCTAAGAGAATGAAAACATTGGGGTAAACTGCACACTCAGTCTCTCATTTAAAGGGCATCCTTAAAACAATAACCTTAATGCCACATTTGAGAGAGCTCTGGTTACTGGTATAAGCAAAAAACATAAACGCAAACACATTACTCTTCTTTCAAAGTAAATTGAATGAGAAATGAGCTAGGCTGTCATATTTAAAATCTAACACTTTTTGCAAGATAAAAATACATTGTGCTTTCCTATTCAACAGATCTTAATGTATGAAAGAAATTATGTAAAACTGTGCACAAAATTTATCACAGTAAAAACATAACGACAGTTTAAAAGGGAAACTAATCTGTGCTTCATAAATGTATGCACATTTACAATGTTAATTTTTTTCTCGGATTCTGGAGTAGCTCAAATGTTATTTCCTTATAGTTTTCTAAATTTTACCCTTCCTCTTTTTTATTTACCTGTGGAAATGAGAAAACATCTTCCCAAATTTGAATAGAAGGAAAAGCCACTGGAGATCCTGTTTGGGACTTACATAACCAGATACAGACTGCTAACAGAGGAAATCACTATAATTCAGTTATTACTATTGGTCTGCTAGGGTACATACATGGGAAATAGCTCAACATTTGCTCAACTGCCAAAAGGATGATGAGAATTCATTCTGATACAGAAATCCAGATATGGAATAGTTGATCTTTCTGATAAGTTCAAGCATGACTGGTTGAGAACCAAGGTTTTCTGAGCATTATTTTTGCCCTTAAACCTTTATTATTATTTCTTTGTTTAAGTTCTGTTCTTACATTCATATTTATTTATAAACAAAATGATGTAACCTTCAGTCATGATCTATCTGTAAATGCATGTGTCTAGTAGTTTATCAGGTGAAGGGCTTATTGCTTTCTATTGGTGTCGTTTCAGGGACTGCAGTGTTTATGCTTTGAAAGATGACTGTACAGAGCTATTGTTATAATTTAAATATGTACAGATTAGCTTATTTTAGGGATAAGCAGCAAGCTGTGTTCTTATTTTGTTAGTTTTGACTTACTTGTGGCAGCAATACTGTGAACTAAGGAAGCAGGTGTTGGAGGTAGTGAGTTGCTATTTATCCCCATTTTGTAAAATCATGTGTGTGTGTGTGTGTGTGTGTGTGTGTGTGTGTGTGTGTGTGTGTGTGTGTGTGTGTGTGTGTGTGTGTGCGTGTGTGTGTGTGCATGTTATGCAAAGCAATTACAGTCAAGCTAAATTATTGCTTGTAAGTCTGCACTGTGAGGCAATGGGCTCAATCTGAAGTGAGTAAAATTCTGGAGAGCTAGCGCTTATAACTTTGAATTGAAGCTAAACAGTTAGTAAAGCCTGATATACCTAAATTGGCTTTTACTACCCAAGAAAGCAGTACTTATTTATGATGTATCCTTAGAGTCAAATACCCTTTAGATATTAACAGGTAGCAGTGCAGGGATTTCAATCCGCATATTGCTTTTTCTATCACTTAAGTTTTTTGGTGGCAACAGTTTAGGAGTTATGACTCACTGCACCTGTGCATCACAATTAGTTATACACGGCATAGGTGGGAGCAGAGTTTTGACTTCAGTATTCCTTCTACTGTCTTTAGTAATTTCACAGTCAGTACACTGCATCATTTTTTGTGTCCAATAACTGATGCAGGTTATACAGTATTCCCAGTCAAGCGGGACCATAACTACCTTGTCACCACCAATTGTAGATTCTTAAATATGGAGCAACAATGATTTTACCTTCACAAACCTCAGCAGACATGAGAATGACAACTCTTAGTGGGTATTAAGTTAGTAATTGGTAGGTATTGGAGTGACACCAAGGTGCTTACTATGCAAGCATTGACATATATAATGTCTTTCTCAAAGTTGATTTTTACTAGAGTCACTGACTTAATATTTAAATTACTCAGCATATGTAGAGGTAAGAGAGCTAGGTCCTGAAGTAGCTGGAGTCTTATGGATAACAGCACACACCTTTTCCATTCTATGCAGTGGAGATAGTTTTCTTTCACTGCTGTGTTAGACAATATGTTGTGTCATATAGCTGAATTTGCTCATGCTTTAATGTCACCCATGAATATATTTGTTAATTGCTTTTGTCATGCCAGTCATGTTTGTTACATTTGGAGTCTCACGGGCCTACCTGTTTACCTATGTTGATGATTATGATATCGTTCTGATATTTAATCCTCTAGTTATTGCTATCTGTTTTGTAATACATTGTAATATATTGCTTTATAGCTGAATTAAAAAAAGTGAAATATCTTTTAATATATGCAACTATTCAGTTTTTCACATCATTTTTAACACTCCTTTTAGTGTTTGAAAAGTTATGTGGCCCAGCCTGTCTTGCTTTTTCAGAAAAAAAAAAAAAAAAAAAAAGTATATATATATATATATATATATATATATATATATATATATATATGGTTCTAGGTTATAACACTGACAGCACACAACATCGACAACAACATCACCGACACCACATCATCGACAGCTCACAAACACGACACCACACACACTCAACACATCATCACAACAACCAATAAACAAAACAAATTCCCTGACCAAAAGCCACACACACAACACAAGCACACCTAAATCCTAACAAACAAACACTAAACCTTACATATACAACTATCCACTACCCTAACCGAAACCCTAACCCTAAGGTCCGTCACTATCGCACACTAACCTAACCCGCTCCCTGACCCTAACTCACTTAACCCGCCCCTAACCCAAAACATTCACTACTGCACCCTTACCTAACTCGCGCCCTAACCCTAACTCACTTAACCCGCCCCTAACCCAAAACAGTCACTACTGCACCCTTACCTAACTCGCGCCCTAACCCTAACTCACTTAACCCACCCCTACCCCTACAGACCGCCAACATCGCACACTTACCTTACTCGCACCCTAACGTCCGTCACTACCGCATACTTACACATCCTTTCCCCATCTTGGTGTTCTCCGCGTCGGTGTTTCATCCGTCGATCTTCTCGCGTCGGTGATTTCGCTGTCGGTCTTCCCATCTGTCGACGTTATAACCTAGACCCATATATATATATATATATATATATATATATATATATATATATATATATATATATATATATGTAGATTACCTTTGAAAGATCGAGAATGCAGAAGATCGACAATTAAAACGCCGAGCCCAGAAGAAAGAAGCCTCACAAACATGACAATCCACATGCCCGACACACCACAATCCCTACACTTAACAAAACAAACAGTTCACTGTTACACACAACACACCCACAATACAAGCACACCAACAGCCTAAAAACCTACACTACACCTTACACACAACTATCTATGCACTAACCTCAACCCTAACCCTAACCCTAAGGTCCATCACTATCGCACACTTACCTTACCCACACCCTAACCCTAACTCACTTAATCCGCCCCTAACCCTCAAGTCCCTCACAATCGCACACTTACCTTACCTGCTCCATAACCCTAAGTCACTCACCGTCGCACACTAACCTTACCCGCACCCTAACCCTAAGTCCCTCACTATCGCACACTTACCAGGTCGCGCTCGGAAGTTACCCCTGTCTGTGTTTTCGCTGTCAGGATTACGGCTTGTCGATCATCTGCGTTGTCATTCTTCTGGGCTCGGTGTTTTGCGTGTTGATCTTCTGCGCTGTCGATCTTTTAAAGGTAACCTATATCTATATATATATATATATATATATATATATATATATATATATATATATATATATATATCTATATATATATATATATATATATATATATATATATATATATATATATATATATATAGATATATGGGTCTAGGACTATTCCTGAAAGCACATTTCACTGAAACACATTTGACTGTGCACAATTCACTGAAAGCTCAATTCAATGAAAACAAAATGCACTGAAACACATTTCAATGAAAGTTATATATGGCCTTTTCCCCACTGCTGTGCGACCCTAGAGTTAGTATATATATACTGAGCAATAAACAACAAAACTGCTCACAGTTGAACCAGGCTGTATATGTTCCAACCACCACAAAAAGGCAGTATAAAACCTTGCAGATAAATAAATTTCAGTTGTGTCTATTCAGACCAGTTAGAACATCCAGAATACAAAATACCAAAGTCCAAAATATGGAAAAAAGCCCCAAAATGAGTCCAAATGCGATGAATAAAAAGCTCTTTATTAGGATCCAAAAGTGGTGAGCGCTTTCGCTAACAAGCTTTATCAAACCCAAAACCAGCAGAAAAGAAACAGGGTTATATAGTGTAAGCAATTAAAACAATAAAACAATTAAACAATCAGGCTTAGGTTAAACCTATAAGAAAACTTAAAGGCATAACATACTTATAAAATAATTACAAAATATAAAATAGCCTATACAGAAACCTAAACACCCTAATATAAACTTACAGTTTAGGGCAATCACTATATAAATAAATAAAAAATAAAAAATATATAAAAATAAAGATATAAATGCATTAACAAAGTATGAAATGAGTGCAACCAACATAAAATCAAAGAATCAAAAGTGTCTAAGATACATCACTTGGTCAATACTTTACATCTTCTGTTCTTAAGTGCAGGTTTAAGTGGTATTCTATCATTGAGACCTGGATGTACATGAGCTTGAAGTTTAACTATCCAGGTTGTTTCTACCTCCTCAGTATGATTAGCAACATCACCTCCTCTAATACTAGGAATATTGACATATAGGATGGAGAAAGTAAAAGTATGCTCAGCTCCATTTTGTAAAACATGCTTGGATAAGGCATTAACAACAGATTTGATACGTATCTGATAAAGATGTTCTCTTATCCTATCTTTCAACCTCCTATCAGTCTTACCTATATAAAATGAGGTACAGTGAGTGCAGATGGCAATATAGACAACATGTCTAGTGTCGCAAGTTGCATTAACTTTAAATGAAAACACATGATGTGTGACTGGGTGTACAAAAATATTAGAGTTGGTAATAAAGCTACAGTAGTTGCATGCACCACAAGGATCCTAATAAAGAGCTTTTTATTCATCGCATTTGGACTCATTTTGGGGCTTTTTTCCATATTTTGGACTTTGGTATTTCGTATTCTGGATGTTCTAACTGGTCTGAATAGACACAACTGAAGTTTATTTATCTGCAAGGTTTTATACTGCCTTTTTGTGGTGGTTAGAACATATACAGCCTGGTTCAACTGTGAGCAGTTTTGTTGTTTATTGCTCATTATTCTGGCCCTGTCTCTGCTCACGGCTGCTTTACTGCTGTTGGTGTCTGCTTTTATTATTGTTAGTATATATATATATATATATATATATATATATATATATATATATATATATATATATATATATATATATATATAGTAAGGGGGGTGAGGGGGGCATAGCCGCCCACCTATTTTAAATATTTTGAACTCTATACGTGGATACTTGCAAATCCAATAAATTACTCTTTTCTGAACTTAATATATATCCACAATATGTGGGGAGCGGTTCCCCCACACCCCCCTTACTATATATACTAACTCCAGGGTTGCACAATAGTGAGATAGCAATTACTTGAATTGAAATGTAAGCCTCAGGCCTCATGGATGGTTGTATTACTATGTCTGCTTGTATGTCTGTAACCTCATTTATTGGACTATGTATTTTTGTAATGCCTATAACCTAAGTGTAATGTTCCTAGTATTTGTAGTATGTATATGTAACTTGGAGCTTTTCTCCCCGGGACTCCATTGAAAATGGACATGTATCCAGTCAGACCATCCCAGTTAACAAATGTAAAATAAATATATAAATAAATATTTGCACAAAAGTTTACCATGGTAAGACAGTCCTTTATTACAGAACTGTCCATGGAGCATTTCAATTCTTGGCTATAAAGATGGTTCAGGGGTACAGTCTCTGATTCACAACTCTGAGGCTTGGGGTTTGCTGCTGACTTGTCAGTGTCTATATGAGGCATGTATGGTCTCTTTGTGCTTCCTACATACTCCAACTTCTCCACTGTCCCAAACAAAAACATGCTAGCAAATTGTTTACTCTAATTTGTTCATGTATATTGCATTTATTCTTACCTTTGTGACCTGGTCCATGCTTGAAAAAGGTCTGAGGACCAGTTCACTTACCCAGTTGATAAATACATTGAATGGTACATTTTTTTCTTCAAATTTTTACAGGGCAGAGCTTAATTATATGTTTTATGATGAGTTCATAAAGTCTATCTCATCTCTTTATTTTACTCACTGTAGTTTGGATAATGATCCCACAGCGCTGACATACGTTTTGCTCGAGTCCATGTAGCTCATTATTTTCAGAAAGTGAAGTAATCTCTTAGGACTGAGATTTTTCCATCTTTGTTAAAAGAGACATTGACTGTCATGATTCTTAAAGAAATCAAATTTGACCCTGTCTGGTAAACTGCCAGCTGTCTTTTACCTCTCATGTGCTGAGGAAGTTATTGAGAAAGTGGTATGCACGTATATACTTTTTTTTTCTTACATCTCCCGACATCACAGATAATTGTCAGTCATGTTTTAGATGTAGGCACAGCTCTGATGCTATGCTTCTTGGAGTGTTTAAGAAACTCTTATTTGCAAAAGACCAGAAGCTGAGTTCTGTCTTGGTTGTCCTTGCTCTCTCTGCAACCATTTATTGAGTGGACCATGAGATCCCTATAGAACACTATAGATATTATGTGGTTTTATTAGAACTATTTTCAAGTGGCTCACCTTTTATTTGTCAAAAGAACATAGGGGCATATGAACAATACTAGACAAATGATCACAGGGCCATAAGAGGTTTAGTCTTATATACAGTTAAGCAGATGAACTTAAAAAGTTCTTGCCTTCCATTATGAGTAATTCATAGTGACCACCTTCAAAATTAAACAGGACCTCACATGATAACCCTGGTGTTATTCATGTCTACCCATTCAATTATCAAGACTAACATTAAAGGCAGGCAGTACAATGCATTGCTTGACTTGTAGTAGTAACTTGTGCTATAGGATGGGAACACATTGATTTAGTAATCTATCCCTACAATGTGACTTGTTTATTAACTGGTGTAAATTTAGGTCACAGGTGTTTGTAGAGGCACCGACATTGTGAAGAAATAAGAAGTCAAATAGGGATGGCTTATTAATGGCTTGGATACTGAGACATAGGTCACCTTGCAGCAGTCAAAAGGAGTATAAAATGAATTGCCTATAGAATCTTTAGGAATAATGGAAGCATTTAAGGCCATTGATTTTTTGGTTGCAAACTGTTGGGACCTTTCCAGCTGAGTGATATACTTAGATGTGTATATACCAAAGGGGACACTGTATTCAATAATGGGTTTGATAAGGGAAGAGTACAGGGGTAAGATGACCTCCTTGGATCTTATAAGTCTGTAGGTTCATAGGTTTTTACTAGTCTCATGACCATCAGGATCTTTATGGGGTGGGAGGATGGCCTAATGGTTAAGGTGTTTGTCTTACAAACACAAGGTGCAGGGTTTGAGTCTCACAAGGGATAATTGGCTAGGCTTAAAATGGCTTGCAAGGGCAATTAGCCTAGTAATAATCTATGAATCTATTTATAAGCCAATCTGTGCAATCCAACCCAATTTTGTCCCTGAGTTTCTTGGATGCCTATATGGTAGGCCATATTAGTGAAACGGTAGCTAAGGGTTATGTGGGAATGTCAGCTGGAGATACTTACTGTCAACTACTGTCCATCAGAGACATGGTGGCCCCACTGGGGTGACTTTGTGATTTTCCATCCAATGATCAAGGCTTTTTTGAATAGGCTCAGGGATGAACTCTGCTTCACATAGATGGAGAGCTTATTCCATAGCTCAGGGATCCTTTGAGACACATATCTGTCTCTCCAGCATATTCTATTTATGTCACAGGCAATATTCATATCTTTGGATCTAGTGATTCTGGTGCTGTTTATTTTGTGGATCTGCAAGAGATTCATCAGTACTAGATCTGAGGATGGTTATATCCTAGGTATAGATTTCCTCTCAGTACCCTGTTGAAGACTGAGTACAGAGATAGGGCCTTAAGGTGATCTGTGTAGGACTGGGTATTTATTCCCTGGATTTTCCTAGTAAGGACCCTTTGAGGGCATTCCAACTGCTGCAAGTGCCTGGTTAGGAAGATGCTCCAGGGGGCATTGTAGTCAATGATGGATATGATAAGGGCTGAGTACAGTGGTACATGGAAGCTATACCCTTGCTTATGAGTTGGGTGAAAGGGAATATTTTCTTACTCTCTTTATCTTAGTCAAAGGCCAGATTACTGTCTACATATGTTCCCAGATCCCTAATTATCAGGACAACTCTTAGGAGTGTTTTATCGATGGAGTAATTAGCTTGAGTAGACAATGTCCCAAAGGGCACTATAATCCATTTATTCACACTGAGTTTTAATCCAGGGTTTTGGCAGCAGTCATTTGTTTGTCTTAGACCCTCTTGTGTCATGGGAGGAATCTATGATAGTTCTCAGTTAACAGTCATCTGCAAACTTGGTGAGCCAGAGGCCTTTGATTACTTCTGAGAAGTAGATGCCAAACAGGAACAGGCTCAACACGGAACCCTAGGGAACTCTACTGGTGATCAGTCTCTTGGTGGAAGTGGTCTCACTGATCCTGACTTCTTGGGTCCTATCTGTGAGCCAGCCAGAAATCCAGTGGATTGTGTATGTATTTATGCCTAGTTCTGAAAGGTTGTCAACAATACGTGACATGGAGGGCAAATGGGGGAGTTGGGGGGTGTACAATTTCCTCCTATGTTGGTAAGTACTAGGTCTTATATGTTTGATCCTCTGAGTGGAGTGCACACTATCTGGTCCAGGATATTTTTGTGTACAAAGTCCAGGAGATATCGTGCCTGTGAGTTAGCAACAGTGTAGGTTTCCCAATCTATAGAGGGATAGTTAAAGTCTCCAATGAATAGGGCATTTGGTTGGATGGTGAGTGTCCCTAATAGGTCAAGGTAAAAGTTGTGATCTTTGTGGGTCATAAAGGGTGACCTTTAGCTGGTCAGAACATGGTAAGGAAACTTGTCTATGGAGACTTGGATGCAGATGAACTACAGGGCATCATCCTGCTTAACCAATCTGGAGTTGTATTTGTTCCTAATATAGATCAAGACACCTCCACCTTTAGCCCCTGTCTGTGCTACTGTTGGCCTAAATCTGCAGAAGGCACTGTAGTCTTCCACTGCCAGAGTACTCAGTAACAGCACAAATGTCTACATTCTCCAAAGTGAGAAGCGCACGTAGAGTGTGGAGTTTCTCGTTTAGACTCCAAGCATTGAGCAGCAATGCCTTAAGATTGCTTTAATTTGTTTTTTTTGTTTTTTTTTTTTTTTGCTACTTTGGTAATTTTGTTATTTTGACATTGCCTAAAAAGGCTCTAAGTGGGCGGATAATGTTGTAGCCAATATTTGAAACCAATGCAGGACAGGTTGGCTAAGCAGCATGGTCTGTTAACAATGTCTTCCTATGCAAATAAATATTGAATTCCCCTGGAGTGATACCAGAAACGTAGCCAGTTATTAAAATCAACCATTTTCTGTTAATACTGTGACATTATCCTTGGTGAAGGTAGAATGCTGCACAATGCAAGCACATACCTGTCTGTGACACATGTTCAGAGAGATCTATAATGTCTCTTTTCATATAGTCTAGTGAAGTATGTTTCAGGTTATCTACAAACCCACGTAGGCTATGATAGAATCATATTGATACCTGTGATGCAGTGACTTGAGTGCATGTGTGATATTGTGGATCCTGGTTCCAGACAGGTAACTAACCATAAGCTTCTCCTTGTCTAGCCTGATGAAAGGTGCATCTATGTGTAATATAATGGAATCCCGTATGAAAAGAGGGCCAAGTAAACTGTTTGCTTGCCTTACAGGCTTGGTTTTGGGGATCATTGAGTGTTGGCTAATGTGTTGTGTTAGGTTTTGTTTTTGCTGTGTGCTTTAGTAGTTGCTGAGGGTAGGTGCCTAGATTTGACAGCTTACGAGGTCTTTGAGTATGGAGAAGTTTCCTTTAAGTGCTTCAGAATTAGGTCTATGTGTGCGGCAAGCAGTATGTGTGAAGGATATAGTGTGTGTGTGTGTGTGTGTGTGTGTGTGTGTGTGTGTGTGTGTGTGTGTGTGTGTGTGTGTGTGTGTGTGTGTGTGTGTGTGTGTGTTCTTGACAACCTTGTTTGCAAGCAAAATTTTTACCTCCAAGGAAGTAATGTATGTACATCTCTTGCATGCTGTTTTAGTTTCTATAAGGATAAATGGGTTGTTTGAGTACATGAGACAATTGCTACATTGTGTCAGAATGTCCATATCTACCAAGCTGGCCCAGGGACATTAGGAAATTTCAAATCCATGTTGTCAGGACCTGTATTTGGGTTTGGCTATTATGGTTTAGGGACTTGGTTTTACAGGGGTCACCTGAGTGATGTCTAGGGTTAAGGCTAATTGTTAGATAGTGCTTGATCTGATATTAGTGCTGTCTTATGTACTAACTAATTACCCTAAACTTAACTCCAACGAAAACCTCTCTTTTTTACAGGTTAAAGTCGTAAGTATCAGCTTTATATGTTTGCTACTATAAAGGGTACTGCTAACCAACACTGCACAGTGAGAGCATAAGGACCACTTTCCTCAGCCTCTGTAACCTTTTGAAAGGCATTTACTAGGTTCAGGAGGCACGGACTGCCCTTCACAAAACCAAAATGAGTGGGATCATGATAATTAACTTATCTATGTCTACTAATTGAGTTCTGCTAAGATACATTTCATGGCTTTGCATGTAAGGCTGATGAGGCTGATGGGCCTATAATAACCGGAATCGGTAGAGGGGCCACCCTTCTGCAGGAGAGTCACAGTGACTATTCTCCAACATCAGGAGCAAATGTGTAGACAGGCTGAAGCTGAACAAGTAGAGCCTTTGATAATACATACCTGGCACTGATGAGAATACAGTCTGGTTTATTATTCTGTCCGACAGAAACATTAGTTTTACCTTTTTACAGGGATTATAGGACTTGTTTCAAGGTGATTATTATGGGAAACTAAATTGTCAGGGCTAGCAGGCACAACAAAGTTGGTTTGTGTAGTAAACTTAGTACTAAATTAGTCAGATAATATATTGTATATTAGTGATATTTTTGAGATTGGAATGTGTGATATTGCAGATCAGCTCAGTGCATTATTTTACACTATTCCTTAATTTCCTAACATAACTGAAGAAGGATTTGTAGATTCCTTTGATATCGGTATAACTAAACTTTAATAAAAAAAAACAAAAGGTGAGTGCTTTCGCCGTAAACTAGCAGCTTCATCAGACCAATACAAGTGAAAAACACTACCATGTATTTAAAATAGGAACTAGCCAATAAGACATAGTAAAACATCACATTTGCCATACTTACTAAATGCTCCATTCATAAAAAATCCTTTCATAAATAATCAACAAATCAAATCAGTGTCTAAAGTCATGTGTTCTAAGTACGGGCTTAACAGAGACAGCTTTGTTCAAACCAGGAAAGCTGTCTGCCTGTAGACAAATAATCCACTTAATGTCTGAACATTGAGTCTGATTCTAAATATCACCACCACTAATATTAACATGAATCACTTCTAAAACAGCAAACTTAAAAGTATGGTTCATTCCTGCTTCACTCACGTCTCACTAATACGTTAGTTAATTTACCTTCACAGATGTCATTTGCATGCCCTAAAATCCTGTCTTTAAAAAGATGATTCATCTTGCCTACATAAAAAGAGTCACAGGCTTGACATTCAGCATTGTAAACAACATTACTTGTCTTACAATCAGCATAAAATTCAAGAGATTTGGTAATTAAGCAGAGTAGGTACAATGCAACTAGTAACCAAAATAAACTTACAGGCATTGTAAGACATACAGGAAAAGGTACCTGTATGATCTGAATAACTAGCCCTTGGTACTATATGCCTGTAACATAACTAACTTTGTAAGGATATATTATTGTGAAATGAGAACTCAGGTACAGTTTACTTATTCTCCGCTGTGGTGTTTTTCTCTTCTTTACCGGTTTACATTTTTTATGTGATAACTTGGCCTTCACCTGCAAGTCAATCTTTGTTGCTTTATTCTGTATTGCATGGTATTCATGGCTTATATGTTGTGACTGAAAGAGGTTATTAAACTGATAACATTCTGCTGTATTTGTCTGTCTTTCAGAAGTCAGTACCTGATTTTGCTATTCCAGAGGAGTGCTTGGGATCAACTTTACCTTAATTGATGAGCATTTACCTTAAGATTAACCCTGTGAAAACTCATGTCATGTTTATTCATGGCATCTTTTATCTGTCATATTATCCACTGCTTTCCCCTTAATAATTTGTAGGGTGGGAAGGGAAATGTTAGAATTTGTGTCTCATGATTGTGATATAGGCATCCTTCTTGAAGACAGGCAGACACTAAAAAAACAGTTCCTGGCTGCCCCAAATATGTTTTTCATCCATCTGAAGAATACATCCCAAAGTGGGCATCTTATTCCTTCTTCAGACCTAACCATGGTGGTTTGTGCACCAATCACTTTACACTGGGGCTGCACTAACTCTTTCTATATACATCATTTCCAGTAGTTGCAGGAATCTGCTACTAGACTACTGACTGATGCATCTCATTCTAGTTAAATTATTCTGATACTGCAGAATTTGCACAGGCTTCTAACTGTAGCCAGACGTGGCTTTAAAATCTTAACCCTGACCTACCATACATTTCATATCTCGAGTCCTGTGGATCATTACAGCAGGATGTCCTTTGCTTATCTTGCCCCTGTTCTGTGGAAACAGCTGCAAACCCTGAATTGTCTGAATTTGTTCACCAGCTTGTCTGCACCATCTTACTAATGCATACTAACCTTATCCTCAACTCCGCCCATTCTCCAACCCAACCCTTATGACCCTATGCATTACATTACAAAAATCATTTCTGTAACATTACCACTATGCATGACAGACAGACACCACAAATTTCACATATGCACAACACTACATCTGTCCTCTAAACTAGCCCTTAGTCTAACCCTAACCACACACACACACACACACACACACACACACACACACACACACACACACACACACACACTCACCCCCCAATGCCAAAAGTTTTGGAGCATCTGAAACATTCGCCATCAGAATCAAAAACACAACACTTACCTTCCACAACTGAAGTTCAAGTTTTCAACACTGCACAAACAATTGGGCCAAACTTCTCTTTGACAAAATGCCCACTTGACTTAATCATGACACCCTGCACTCTGACAACCAAATGACTAGTCAACATAATGACAGTGATCCCATGTAGCATGGTACAGAATCATTGTTAACTGCAGTTTCTAAATTGTGACCATAGACACATATAATATTGACTGATGAATGGCCATTTCCTGGTTCTTCAGAAACACCAAGACATGATATAAATACTGCTGCATGTGATGTACAAAATTATAATGTACACCTCCAAAAAAAGAGTCATGGCAATCCACAATGAATTTGTTACAAAGCCATACAATGTTGAACAAGGCTGTGATCCAAACCTGTGGTAAATGGTCCATTTCCATTACAGCTGGGATCCATAATATGCATAAATAGTGTTATAAAGTTACCGGCAATGTAGGATGCTATAATGCTAACATTAGATGGAGAGCATAATGCTAGAATGAAAGGGTAGGATTAAAGTAAGCAACAGATTCAATCAAAAGCATTTTAAGATAACAGTGTACAAAGGCAGGGTAAGTGTAACTGGGGAAGCTTTTTAATAATAATGATTTTCTCTTTAATAGTGCAATGCAACTGCAGTGTACAGGGTGAGAGATATTCAACAGTTATACAGGCAACAAGGGAGGTTGCCAGAACAGGATGCCAGGGACACAGACAGACATGAGTATACTAGATAATAGAAACAGACCTGGATGCAGCACATACCCCTAAGGGGCAGCATAGACAGATGATGAGCAAATAGTGATGGTGAGGATGTGGTGACTTACTTGGAGCCAAGTATTCACACATGTAGATATAGACAAATACAGTGAAGGAGAATCCTGGAACATTAACACCTGCACTGATGTGAGAGTAGTGCAGTGTGGGTGCTTGTCCTCGCCCTATTGCAAACATAAAGAGTAGACCTTGTAATAACATTTTCATGCAATTCTTCATATGTCAGTCAGGCTGAGTTTTGGCTAAACCCTCAAAAATCTGTCTGAGCAGACATAGCACAAACTGTTTCTGGAGCTCTGTCTCTGTCTATATGTACATTTATTTATTTGTTTGTTTATTTATTTATGGGGGAAAGTCTGACTGGGCCAGAAGCCCATTTTCAGAGGAGGCCCGGGGAGAAAAGTTCCACAGAAATATAAGCAAAATACAATAATTAGATAGTACACTACTATACATACAGTAAGACAAAGAATACACATCATCTAGTTAGTCTATACAAAGTAGTATTTAATACAGTTTTCTAGTAGATACAGGTTCAAAAAGAAAAAAACACAAGCATTTCAGTGAAGATCACTGTGAGAAAAAAAATAATACTGTGTACATATTAAATAATAGTTATGAACAAATGAGATTTAATTTATATATTCTTTTGAGTAGAAATAAACATATATATATATATATATATATATATATATATATATATATATATATATATATATATATATATATACACATATGTTTGTGTATCTCTCTCTCTCTCTCTCTCTCTCTCTCTCTATATATATATATATATATATATATATATATACATACATAGCTAGATAGATAAAGATAGATAACTTTATATATATATATATATATATATATATATATATATATATATATATATATATATGGATCTAGTTTAAATTGTCAAAAAAACACGTGAAATTCAAAATGTCGAGGCCACTTTGCCAAAACAGCATGTTATTGAACACCCGGAACATCGCAATTTCACTCCAGGAAACAAACCGCTGGGTCATTGTGGTGAACTTTGTCCTTTTCTCCAATATAGTGTAATGTTGGAGTTGGTATATTTAGTTGGGGGGGCAAAGCCCCCCACATGGGTTGGTTTGATTTGCTTCGGTTTGTTTTGTCTGTGTTGGTGGCCCAGTGGTTTGTTTCCCAAAGTGGAAATTGTGATGATCCAGGTGTTCAATAACATGCCATTTTGGCAAAGTGGTCCTGACGTTTTTAATTTTGCATAAGCGTTTTTTTACAATTTAAAGTAAATACATATGTACATATATCTATATCTATCAATATATATATATATATATATATATATATATATATATATATATATATATATATACAATCTATATATATTTGTTTAGCAAGGTAATGCATTGGTCAATATTGCCCGATTTCGTGCTTAGTCCTGGTGAAAAACAAAATAAATTACAGTATTTTTTGGTTGTTTGACATCCTTGCCTCTGGTGTTACAGCTCATTCTGAGAGATTATGTGACATCATATTTCTGTAGACAATTGCTGCTGAGGAGCATAACTAGACAGTACAGGAATGTTGATGAAGGGTTACCAACATAGCCAGAGCTCATGAATGAAAAAAAGTTTGTGGCAGTGCCATTCCCAACATTGTGAAATATTCTATATAATACTGAGAGTAAACCAAGTTAATTATTTGTACCTCTGTAACTGTTAAGGATGTTGTTATAATATACATTGTGACATACTACTAAACTAATTTCCAGTTTGTAGGGGGTACTGTATCTTGAAACAGCGTTTTTAATGAAACATAACATCTCATCTCACTTTGCTGAGATTCAAAAATATTGTTGCTGAAACACCTATAGAAAGTAAACCTACAAATCTGACAAACAACACATAAAGTCCTTACAAAAAGCTAAAATATAATTATGCTTACTGTGTCCTCTTTTACTCCAGTCTCTATATATTCACTGCCTCCGGGATCATGCAAACTCAAAAAGTCAAAACTGAAAAAAAAAAATTCTGCCTTTTCTGTTATTGTATTTGATGAGCTATGCCCATTTCACCCATTACCTCTGTATATCGGGAATCTGCCCTACCATCTTTATACAGCTATTATCTCTATCAGAATTGTAAGTTCAAATAAATAACTGTATGTCATTTTTAATAACTAGGAAATTATTCCCTCTGACTAGACTGATCAATTACATTAACTTAGTTACAAACTTAGATCATGGTATATCAACACATTTAGACATGAAGCTATGGTAGGAGTACTGGCCAGTTTTTTTCTCTCGTCTTGACAGACCACATTTTATATGATCTTTCTGAACCATGATAGAAAATAGTACCACCTATGAACTCCAGAGATGATTGTATTGTTTAACTGGAAAAATCTATGGACTGTTACTTTGTCTAAGCTTAAACTGACATGGAAACTTTTACATCATGCCTGACATAGTAGTTGTGTGTGATGTAATATTCAAATATTGTCAAATGTTCTGCAGTTAACTGATTTATTACTGGTTTTGTTATTGGTCAAGAGTATTGTCTGTGTGATTATCTTTTAATAAAGGTTTATTCTGGTTAAAAAAAAATGTAAGGTCAATTGATCTAGTTTCGACTGAAACCTGAAAGTTTCTATTTAGTAATTCCTAATTCAGGTGATCATTACCGAAAAAAAAAAAATCTGGTTCAGATATGAGCTGGGCATGGTTGAGATTTTCCAAGTTTGGATCATATCAATGAAGACCTGGCTGTAAGTAAGCCATCACTGGCATAATTATACAGTGTTTGTCTCTGAATATAATACAGTCGTTGTACAAAAGTAATTTCTAAAGTTGTGCTCAACATCTTTATGTAAGTTATATTTATCTGCCTGATTAATGTTCTATTCATAAACTAATGAATTGAAACATATTGGTTAGTGGATACAGCTTAGTGAATGTACTAAGTTATTTGGCATGAACAGCAGATTGTTGTTGTGGGCAGGGGTATTATTATTGCATTTTAAATGGATCAGAGACAACAGCTGTGAACACAGCCAGATTATATATCGATATGTATGTATATATGTATGTATTTATTTTTAGATTCATGCATTACTTTTGTTGACTGGGTAGTCCAAATGGGCTGTGGTAGTCTCTTTTCAGAGTAGATGTGGGTTGAAAAGGTCTGGTAACAAAACAGTCAATTTTGTTCAAGAAAGAAGAATGTAAAACTTAAAATGACCATATGCACATACAATAACTGAAAGGCAGTTAAACCAGAAAAAACAATCTGCTATCAGTAAAACATAAAACCATTCCATATTAATGCATGACACTGTGGCATATACAATGAGGTTTAAATAAATTACATTTATGTGGGGAGAAGTAAGAGAGAAGGTGTAGGACATATCAGTAGAAGGCAGTGAGTAGGTAATAAGATAACAAAGCAGAGAGTAGGTGAGGAAAATTGAATAGAGTGTTCTTTTATTTGGTGATATAGATAAAATGAAAGTTGTAGTGAAGTTAAGGTAGATGAAGAAGGTACTGAGTACGAGATGAAATTTTGCTGGAGGAAAAAATTGTCAAGTGGCAAGTAAAGGCAATAAAAGTAGAAGCAAGTTAATAGTATGTGATAAAGTGGCATATGTTAATAATGTGTCTATTAACTTAGTCAAATTTGTCAAAACAAATGGTGATGTTTAATAAATTTAGTGCCAACTGTTTTGTCAAGTTTGTCAGAAAGATTTCTCGCCTGCATACTGATGATTTTCTTGAAATAGAAAAGTGGGAAAAGTTAACAAGTGGATTTGTGGGATGGTGTAAGTGACTGAGAAGTAAAAAAAAGAGAGTTAACTCTTTTAGAGTGTTGAGTATGAGGAATTTACATTCAGTAACAAAATAGGGTTTTAGTGTTAAAAATAGTAAAATGATTGTCTGTGGCTTTACTAGATATACCTTTAATAGTTTTCCAGAATAATCTTGGAGACACTTTACAAAACATATCTTCTTAAGAATAATAGCTTTGGGGATGTATTTTACAACTCTGCACTGTTTTCTAATAGTTAAGATTTCTGTATGTTATTGGTAAGTGGATAAGCTTTCAACGTCTCCCAAAACTGTTTTAATTGTCTCATTAACAATTTGATTTCAGACGTGATTCATAGGCATTACTGCTTTCTAAAGTTTATTACAACTACTGACAGCAATCAATTCTAGATGAAGAAAAGTTGATTTATTCAATGTGAAAGGGCAATAATGGAATTTGTTTCATTCTAGAGAAAGTCCCACTCCAGATTTTGAAATAAGGTGTACAGATTTGTTTCATTAGATTTAACAGTTGGTCTGACAGTTATTATTTGTGGGATAAAGTTTTTTGATTGCTTCAAAAGACCACATAATGTGACAGGACAGTAGCTACTCAAGTCCTCAGGTAGAAATGTGAGTTTGAAACATCATTGAGAGGTAATTAGATCAAGGAAAAAGTTTGGTCAGGTCGAGTTTTTTACAATATCTTCCAGGATTAAAAGACCGATGTTTGATTAATCTTCTCTTGGTCAATTTTTTTTGTTGAACTATGAAAAAAAAGCTGTTATGTGTGAAAAAAATAAGCTAATTGTACATACTGGCTTTTTTTCTGCTAGTCTGGGGTATAGTGGATATTGGGGAATTTGCCATTTCTCCACGGAAATGCAGTCTTAAAGTTGGTATATATAATTATCAGGGGGTGTGCAGAGTTCAGTACCACTGCAAACATCTATAATTTTTTTTTTTGATAGGCTGGTTATTGAGCACTTGAATTTGATGACTTGAGGGTTTTTTTTTCCATTCAAGGGACATACATCCCTGCTGTTCATTTTTAATTTTGTGGAGGCATATCCAGTTTTATTAATCTTGCCATCACTGAGTGGCATTGAGTTGTGAGGAATATCATCAGGGTACATGCTTTTTATTACATTCTTAAGGAGGAGATAGATGGGAAGGAGATATGTTAGCAGCCCCAGTATCTAGTTTTGTATGCTTGCCTAATAGGAGTTACAGAGCAAGCTAGCTGGGGGAATTGTCAGAAGGAGTGTTTGTTATATTTTTGAATACCTAGCTGTATGTCCATTTTATGAGAACTGAAACTCCACCACCTATTCATGTACTTCATCTGTTAGCTTCTCATAATAAATAATCTTGCTCTATGTATGTTGGAAAGTTGTCTTTAACCCATGCTTCTGTAATGGCCAACTTATGGATTTGTTCTAAGTAAATCCAGGGCTCTAAGTCTGTCAACTTATTGTTAATCCTGTAAATACTGAATAGTCAAAATGTTTGGTACTTATACTGAACTAATACAAGAAAGTAGATGTCAGAGTAGAACCTGGAGATCCAATATTTAGCTGCATGTCTCCTGTGAGGTATGTCCTGAGAAAGAGAAAAGCTGAACCCTGGATAAGCTACTTTTGAGAAAGGCAAGGTATAATTAGGTTAGCAATTCTCTAAGCTAGTTACATAAGACTACTGAACCAACTTTCTGCAATGATCACAATTGCATCAGTATGCTGACAGGAAAGGATATCTTAGTTTAGTTTGATAATCTTCAGAGAATAAGACAGTTAAGAATGCTTAAGTTTTGATAAGGAAGGACAGAAGCTATATTAGGAAATTATGTAATGGATGAATTTGTTTCCTTTCTTTGTATGAAATGGTCAAGAGCAGTGCATCAGAAATGTAAAGGTTTGTTAGAAGTATGCCTCTCAACTGTCCAGATTTTTGCAGAATGTCCAAATTTTTTCCTCATATTTTTGGGCTGTTCCTCATAAAATGTGTGTTTTCTGACAAATCACTGAGGACTGAAGTTCCTAAATAACATATATTTGAGTTTTAAACTTCATATCCTTCAGAAAATGCCTATCAACACAATTGCTGCTATTTAAACAACTTTCTAAGTTTATAAGAGCAATAGTTAAATCATGTTCCTGTTTGGGGGCCTTTTTCACCTTATTATTTTAGGCTTTGTCCAGATTTCTAGTGCTAAGCGGTTAAGAGGTATGAGCTAGGCACAGATGATAATATGAAAGAGAAGATATGTTGATGCATTAGGTAATTATTTTTAATGACACACCCCATTGGGAATGAAATCTCATAATATCGTGTATTATAACTTAGTGGAGTTAAATGTTTCTAATGGAGGAAATAAGAAGTGATAAACTGTTAATGGCAGTAATAGTATAATGAGATACTTTTGCAGTAAAGTAAAGAATATGTTAGATATAAGTTGTAAATGAAAACTTAAGATGGCAGGTTGGAAAACAGTAATATAAAGTTAGAATTTAATGAGAGAAAGACAAATGAATGGTAAGGTAGAAAGTGAAAAAAGAAATGGATGAAGGTGCTTACTACCATTTAATGCCTGGTAGTGTAGAAGGAGGCAAAGCACCCTAGAAACTATTAGGGTCCAACCCAACACTTTCATACTGGGTGACTTCAACTACCCCTCCATCAACTAGGAAAACTACTCATGCACCAATACATTTGCCCAGCGCTTCCTGGAATTCATTAATTCCAATGCACTGGACAGGCTCATTCTTAACCCCACTAGAGGAACCAGCATCCTTGACCTGGTCATTACTAACATGGGCAACCATTGCTCAACACCAATAGTCAATTCCTCCCTGGTTAGATCTCATCACAAACTAATTGCCATGGAAATCCGCATCTCACCCACACCACCTGCAAAGGTAACCACCATGAAAAACTTCTCCAAAGCTGACTTTGGGCTCCTAAAAACAGAGGTGGCTAACTTCACTTCATCCAGAAAATAGGTGCATAACTGCTGTATCATACACCAATGCACTGTACAGACACGTACATAAATGCATGGAATTAGCCATACCCAACAGAACCAAGATGCTATCCTCCAAAAAAAGGAAACCAATCTGGTGGTCCTCTGCCATTAACAAACTCTACACTAGAAGGAAGAAACTGTTGCAGAAAAAGGTGAAGTCCCAAGACTGGAAAAACTCCCTTATTAGCTTCAACAAAATATTGAGATCCCTCATCAAAACCTCTAAAGCTAGCTATGAAGGCAGAATTGTGGCAGACACTAAAAACAACCACAAGGCCTTCTAAAGTTATATCAAGAATCTCCACGGCAATACCCAGATTTGCTCTGGGTTACTGCACAATGGTACCTCATATACTGAGCCAACAGATATTGCCAACATACTGGCTGACAGATTCAGTGCCAACTTCACCCCTCTCTACCCCCTAAAGGACCAAGCACAATACAGGAAAATGCCAGGCATCCAGCATTACTGCAGCACAGGTTAAAGCTGCATTGTCCAAGGCCAAGAATACAATTTCCATAGGACCCAACAATATCCCTGCCTGTGTTCTACATGAAATACAAAGTGAACTGGCACCACACCTGTGTGCCCTGTTCAATCACAGCCTCACATCAGGCTTTGTCCCTACAGAATGCCACACTGATACAGTCATCCCTCTCCATAAAGGGGGAGCGACTACAGACCCAGGGTATTATCGCCCCATTAGCCTGATGAGCCTGATATGTAAGGCTATGGAGCGCATCATCATGGACCTAATTAAAAAGGAGATAGGGAATCTCTAAACTCTGGATCCCACGCAATTTGGTTTTGTGAAGGGTAGGTCATGCCAGCTCAACCTGGTTGACTTCTTTGAGTCAGTCACCAGAGCTGTGGATGATGGCAAGGCAGTTCATACACCCTACCTCGATCTGGCCAAGGACTTTGATACCATTCCCCACTCAGGAATTATTGATAGACTCACCAAACTAGGCATCAACCCCTGTATCACTAGATGGGTTGCAAACTGGCTCACAGATAGAACCCACAGTGTGAAAGTAGCAGACTCCAAGTCAGACTGCCAACCAGTCACGAGTGAAGTTCCACAGGGATCAGTTCCGGATCCTCTCCTGTTTGGCATCTACTTCTCAGAAGTCCAGGCCAACATGTTGGGACTCTGGCTGACCAAGTTCACCGACGATTGCAAGCTGGGAGCCATTATTAACTCCCCAGGTGATGTAGACATCCTACAGAAAGGCCTCACTGAGACCAGTTACTGGTGTCAAAACCATGGCCTTAAGCTTAATGCCAAAAAATGTGTCGCCATCGCCTTTAGGAAAAACTCAGTTCCCACTAATTACCACATTGATGGTAGCCCACTGAATACTGTAGGTGTTATAAGAGATATGGGAACACGGGTTGATAGCAACTTCTCCTTCGACCATCACATTGCCACTGTGGTTAGAAAGTCCTTCTATGTGGCACATCTCATTACAAAGGGTTTGCATCCAGGAAAAAAGAGATCATCATCTCTCTCTACTCTTCTCTCATTAGATCAATCATTGAGTATAATGCCCCATTTGGCATGTACCTCACCACACATTTGAAACAGCTGAAAAGGCGACAGAAGTACCTCACAAAGAGAATCATAGGCCTTAAACACATGCCCTACATGGATGGACTCAAAAAACTCTAGCTTTTCTCTGTCTCATATAATCTATTAAGAGGTGATCACTGCTTGACTTACAAACCCATGTCTGACCTAACCCTGTTAGAAATGTTACACCTAAATAAATCGCAATCTCTCTGCACCACACACTCCAGGGACCTCAACCTCATTACCACAATCTACAGAACATGCTGGAGGGACAGGTTCATAACCCAGAGACTGACCATGCTCTGGAATTGACTTCTCATACATGTCAAGCAGAGCACCTCACTGGCCCTTTTCAAGAGAAATCTTGATGAGTGGATGGGAAATAAAAAGTTCACCCCAGGGATCACTCCAGTGACTCTACTTGATAGAGGCACTGGGAACTAATGGTGGCATGATGCCAGGGCACTTCTGTGGGCTAGGGTTGTAAAGGCTCCAGGGCCGTTGGCCAAGTACACACCTATGAACCAATGAACTTATGAACGTAACCTTCTATCCCCAAAAAGTGGAACTCTTAGTCTTATGATATGGAATAAATGGCCAAAACATGGAACAATTATTAAACACCTACTAGCAGCTTCAACAGTGAAGCTCACAGCATGATTATAATGGGCTACTTTTTGCTTATAAAACATTATTTTGATGAATTAGTATAACACCATATCATTTTTCATGGAAATTAGGTAAAAATATCTTAATACCAAATGAGTGACATATGCTTTCAATGTGGAACAGAGTGGAACATGGACTTTTTAAAACTCAAAATGAAGAGCATTTATCCTAATGAGGCACAAAGAAGTATTTGCTGCTGATAAGTGCCTAATAGTGCAGAAGGAGTGCAGATAAATGCACTTGCTGCCAAATGCATACACAGGATAGCTACAGCATACATAAGATAGGGTTGAGGCAAGCACAAGCTGTGTCCATATGCTTGGTAAGATACATCTTCTTTAACACCGTGTTATACATTTCAAGACCTACTGCATTTATACTGAAAACCAGAGTCTGCATGAAGAATTTTCAGTGTAATTTGTATAATCTTTGGGGTTAGAGTGTTGAATCAATAGGGTATGCTCACTTGCAGAGAACTCTGCAACAGTTTTCCAGTGTTTCAACTGCATCCAGAGCCATCCAAGCTAAGATAAGAATATTTTCTTGATTTACTCCACTTGTACTTGTTTTATATAATGATCACTACTGTTTTTGAGAATTTGTAAAGCATTTATTTAATTTTGTAGAAAAAGTAATAATTTCTGGCTTTGTTGGCTTTTTTAGTCTGGGTGCCTCTCAATCTCTTTGCAGAAAGGCAAAATAGTAAGGGACTTAGTTGTTTGGTAGTTGCTTGTTGTTTAATCCACACTTGAAAGCTGCTTTTGTTGTGCTTTTACATTAAGAAATTCCAGGATCAGACATATTGTGATAGAAGATTTTTACTTAGTCTCTTGAGTTAAGAAACACTTCTAGTTGTTTGTTGTTTACATTGCATTTGAGAGCTGCTTTTGCTGTGCTTTTAAATTAAGAAATTTCAGGGTCAGACAGTTTTGTGGCAAAATGTGTTTATCTGGTCGCTCTGAGTTGGGAGGCACTATATGAAGTTCAAAGTGTGGTTATTTATTAGTTAGAAGACATGTGATTCAGTTTTCAAGCTTTTTTTCTGTGCAGAGCTGCCCACCTATCAGTGGCAGTTAGCAGTGCCTTGTATAACAGCAAATGCCTAGACAGTAAAATTTACCTGTAAAGTTTGGAATAGATCTGAAACCTGTTAAACAGTGTGGCATTGTATAGAAATAAGCTTAGACCAGCTAGCTTGTGCATCTAATAGCACTACGATATCTTAGCCAGCTTGGTAGATTTGAGCATCTTAAGGCAATGTAGCAATTGCCTCATGTTCTCAGACAAGCACTTAATTATTAAAGAAAAAAACACGGTATGCAAGAGATGTAAATACTCAGCTTGTGGTTCTGACAACATCCCTGGTCGCCTCCTGAACAGTCTACAACATGGTGTTTCAGAACTGCAGTGACCAGGGGAAATCAACAGTCATTCCCCTCCACAAGGGTGAACCATCGACTGACCCAGGGAACAAGAGACCCATCAGTCTAACAAGCCTAATATGCAAACTCATGGAATGAAGTATCATGGAAATGATAAACAAGGACATTGGCAACCTATAGACACTGAATCCATCCCAATTTGTCTTTATTAAGTGAAGAAAATGACTACTTATCCTGGTAGAATTCTTTGAGAGGGTCACCAAGGGAATGGATGAGGTTAACACAGTACATACTGAGTATCTTCTCCTGGCTTAGACATTTGATACAATACCCCTTGCAAGCATTGATGACAAGCTCTCGGAGCGAGGCATAAAGCCTTACATAACTTGCTGCATTGCTGGCTGGCTCACAGACAGGATGCAAGAAGTCAGGATTGGTGAGGCCACCTCCACCAAGAGACTACTCACCAGCAGAGTACCCCATGGCAAAAATGTATTACAATGCTGTTTGGGAAACTGTCAACCCAAGTAAATTACTCCATTGATAAAATGCCCCTAGGAGTTTACCCCAGTAGTAAGGGATTTGGAACATATGTATACAGAACATGTAGCAAAGATAATAATAATATTATTCTATGTCGTCTAACTTATAGGTAAAGGTATGGCTTCTAATTCCAAGGAAGCTATAGTATCATTCTACTCGGGCCTTATCAGACCTATCGTAGAATACAATGCCCCCTTTGGCATGCATCTAATCAAGCACATGCAACAACTGGAATGTCCACAAATGTTTCTCACCAGGAAAATTCAGGGCATGAATACCCTGTCCTACACTGACACCTACAGACTCTGTATGTGTATTCAGTCTCCCCCAGGCTGCTGAGAAGAGATCTTTGCCTAGATTGCAGGGCTTCTGCAGACCAAGTCCTGATGGATCTGTTGCACATGCAGAAAACAAACAGCACCAGAAACATGCACTTTACTTGTGACACAAACAGAATGTGCTGAAGTGACAGATGTGTGTCTCAAAGGATTCTCATGCCATGGAATAGGCTCCTTATCCATGTAAAACAGAAATCATCCCTAACCCTATTTAAATGAAACCTTGAAACTGAATGGGAAATTATTTACACCTGGTCTGGCCTCCTTGGCCCATATTGACAGAGGCTATCGGTAAGAAAAGTATAATCCTAACACCTCTTCCCACAAATTCTTCACTACCTGTCTGCTAACATATCCCCAAGTTACTTAGGACCAAATGGTATATGGTATGTGGCTAGTCTTATAAGGCCCTAGTGATTGTTAGCCCAGTAACAACCTATGAACCTATGAAATAATTCCAGCTTTAAGGAGTTACAGAGATGGTACAATCAGACTATCTTAAAACTTAGTGTTATGCTTTCTCCATCCTCTATAACAAGAGACATTAACAACAAATGCTTAAGGAGGTCACCTAGAGCTCATTCAATTTTAGGGCCACTGTAGTCCATCTTAAAGGTAGAAATGCACACAAGAAAACCCCAAAAACTCAGAGATGTTTTTTATTTTCTCAGCGCTAATACCTTTTTAGTCACACTATAGAATTTGAGAGACTGTGCAGCTTTAATGTGGTACACAGTAAATAAGAAAGGACACAATCTTCTAAGAATAGTTGTTGTGACCATTTAGAGTAGGCTGTTCAACTGAATCATATATTCAGATGGTATACATTTCAAGCCAAGTGAATATATTCACACATAGCTTAAGGTCCAGGCTGAAAATACCTGGATAAGAAACAAATAGACAAATATGCAGATGACCTTCATAATTTCACAAATATCTTGTGGATGAGAATATTATTTGTAATAGCAGCGAAGTAAGGTTATACAAATGTAGATCTGTTTGCCTATCCAGATTGATCAGCTTCTTCTCTACGCTTACTGAAATGAAAACAATGGTGAACAGTGCCTTTACGATTACTGAAATGAAAACAATGGTGAACAGTGCCTTTACACTTACTGAAATGAAAACAATGGTGAACAGTGCCTTTACGCTTACTGAAATGAAAACAATGGTGAACAGTGCCTTTACGCTTACTGAAATGAAAACAATGGTGATCAGCTTCTTGTCTATGCTTACTGAAATGAAAACAATGGTGAACAGTGCCTTTTCAATCATTTGGAAATGAGATCTTGTGTACACTTTCCCATCAGCATGACACTGCTATTATTATCAGAACTGAAACTTGGTTCAGTAGAAGTAATATATGGGTTACTATAACATTACACAACATGCAAAAAGAAGGAAAGACCAACCAATTTATTTATTTATATTTATTTATGCATTTGCTGGAGTTACAAGAACCTCTGTTCAGTGGAGACCTGGAGAAAAAGCTCAGTATGTTTGACCAAAATAGATATAAAGAAAGACTCCACTGTTGAGAAAACACATAGACACACACACACACACACACACACACACACACACACACACACACACACACACACACACATATATATATATATATATATATATATATATATATATAGATATATTTATATATATATATGTGTGTGTGTGTATGGGTCTGCTTCACATAATTGACCCACACTTCACTGAAACTCTTTTTGCAGAGATGAAAAGAGCAAACGTTCAGTAAAGTAAATAGTCACATCAGTGAAAAATTACAGTGGGAAAGGAAGTAGTTGGCCAGTGTTAAACAACTGCCCTTTTCCCCACTGTAGTATGATCTCAGAGTTGCTATATATAGTTAGAGAGTGTGTGGGGGAGCAACCTCCCACCTGGGTGGGTTTGACATACTGCAGTTTGTGTGGTGTTTGTAAGGTGGCCCCAAGTGCATCCTTTACCTGTGGTATTATTCACTGATTTGAACATTTGTTTTATTGAAAATTTGCTCTTTTCATCTGTATGAAAAACGTTTCAGTGAAATGTGGTCTGATTTTATATATATATATATATATATATATATATATATATATACACACACACACACACACACACACACACACACACACACACACACACATTGAGCTGGTATAAATGCAAAATAAATGCAAGTAAACAAAGCATACAAAAAAGGGCACATTGAAAAAAATGCATTTGAAAATCAGTGCAAGAAAAAATATAAAATATTGTGGAGTTTAGAAGAAATAAAATGCAAAGCAGTTTAAGAGGAGGACGGCAGCGCACCATGCATAATAATGAAGGCGCGCTGCCTGAGCTCCAAATCTTACACTGAGCATGGATGAGTGCAGGGGGAGTGTCTGAGAGCAGAGCTCTCAGAATAAACACACCCCTGCAAATTAGAACAGAAGAAAGTGTAAACAAATGAGTGAAACCACTCATAGGTGTCTGCATATCCCCACCAACAGTCCCCATGTGTTCAACAGCAATTTGTTTGCATCTTTCGGCTTTTCCCAGTTAGGGGTCATCCCAGTGGAACTCTGGTCTACTAATGATTGGCAGTAGATTTTTTACATGCTGAGTTTACCAGCCCTGACGCACAACCTTCAATGAAGGTACACCTATTCACGCATGTTTCCACACAGAAGATGCTCTAGCTGAGAATCGAACAGCACAATGTCTTGCTGTGAGGCAGCAATGCTACTGCAGCACCACCACCACAGTACATGTGTTCAATAGCAATAGTACATTGAAATAAAATGAAGAAACCCTTGTATTAATTTTTTTAAACCAAAGTACACAGCTAACACTATGCACACAGTTTGCCCATTGCTTAGCTATGGTTAAAGCAGCTGAAAAGGCTGAAGAGGATAACAAGGAATTTATGTGCAACTGAAACAGCACAGTAATAGTGTAGTGGTTAGAGCATCCGCCTAGCAAATAGGCATTCCCGGTTTGAGTCCCACTATAGCACCTATCATTTTCCATGAGAAAACTGTATATGAACATATATTTACATCTTTTTGCCGTATAACCTACATAATAACATTTAAATGTGAACTGGAATACTGCATGAAATACACATGTGAAGTGTCAGTGTCATAATGAATAAGGCACTAGTAAGCAGCTTTAAGCACAAATAAGCAGTAGTAAGTGTGTCTAAGTGTGATTGCACGGGGGTAAGCATTGCCTACACAGATTAAGCAAAGTAGAAGCTAACTGAGTATAAGAGACTGTAACCAGAGGTTAGCAGTGCTTACCATTGTGCAAACCCGTGCATACCCGCTAGCAACTGCTTTAAAGTGCCTTAATCACTCTGGATCCAACGGTCCTTGTTCTGCCTAGCAAAAAAAGAAATGGCTTCTACAAGGCTCAAACTCAGGATCCTGCACATTACAGTCACCGTAGATAACCACCACACCATCATAGAAATAAGTATGAATAAAGTATTAACAAGCTAATCCTCACCACAGGAAAATCAAACCAAACATGTGAACCGAATCTATGTATAGTGTGATGTTCAATAACCTGCCTCAGAACATAAATATGTGAACTGGAGTACTGCAGTAAGCATAGATTCGAGGTGTTATTGTAATAAAGTGTAGAAGCCCCCAGGTCCCCATACAGTGTATGTACACATGAATCACAGATACCAGACACATATATAACCTGTAATGAAGAATAAATCATTACCAAATGGCAAATATAGTGCTAATTAACTATTAAGCAATGCTAATCGCAGCACAGCTCAAGTTAGTAAGTGTAAGCAATGTGTAGGGGAGCCCATCCAATCTGCCTAGTGGTATACCTCTTTAAGCAGTGCCAGCCTCATGTAAGCAGGTCTGCCCATAGCTTAGCCTTTTCAAAACTGGCCAGTCACGGGGAAGTGCAGGTAAATGGCTGTATTTAAACCCCACAGGTGGGAAAACTACCCATAACTGGTTGCAGCTTCCTACTGCAGGCAGAATGGCTGGTGTGGGTGAAGGCACTCGATTTAGAGTGCAGTGCATCCAGGAGCAAAAAAATCATGGTATGGCTCCAGGTAAAACACCATGATCAAAGACTACTGCAGGGCCAGTACCAGGGCTTGCAGTATAAAACAGAGGCTTGAGACAGTCTCACCTGTGACCTCACCAGTGCCACAGGTATCTCCCAGACTGGTGAGCAGGCTAAGCACCACCATGCTGACCTGAAGCGGTGGAGGGGTTATATACTGGAACAGTGGATCCAGGAGTCTCGGCAGATGCCCAATGCCCCAGGACTGAGTAAGTACTCATTCTACTAAGTAGTAAATAATTGCCTAGCTTGTATATAATATGGATAGGTATGGCTAAATATCACTGCATTTCTCTGACAGCTGCAGATGAGCGGGCTGCGAACTAGAAAGCCCATGATGCTAGGCTGCAAAGGCTGTGTCATGAGGCAGGTTAGTAATCAGTCTGCATGTACTGTCATAACAAATAAATATAAGAGCCTTAGAAAGTGTTGTACCAGTAGAAATAAATGTGTAATAGTCTGTGAATAAAGGTATAACCCCTGGAGTACTTCTGTTTACTCTTCTCTCATATGTTGGCAATCTGTTCCATACTATAAATAGTAATGCTGTATCTTAAGCAGTGTCACCCACACTGTGGTATGCAGATAAAATGGCCATGAAGTCTCGCATAACAATGTTGGAAGTGCCAAGAGGTCAGTTATATTGTACAGGTTAGGGAGACTTAGACAGAAAACAGTTGAAAGCTTTACATTAATTCCCTGATAGCACAGTGCACTGTGATGTTAACTATGATATTTTGCCACACATAGCAGGGGTTTGAATCCTGGGAGTGCTACTAAGTGTATGCATAATCATACTCCACAACTGTACAGATTTTGATACAATGTTCAGATAGAAAGCTGTATGCATACTTGCACCCAACAACAATACAGAATTTGCTAGAATGTTAAAAATGTAAGTTGTATGCATAGTCATACCCCACAACTGTTCCAATCTGTCCAGCATGTCCAGATAAATGGCCCATATCACCAGCTTTGTACCCTGTTCCCCTGAAAATCCAGTGTTATGTCCCAATAATTGTAGGCAGCTGTCAATGACATATAACTGATATCCAAATGTGTACATAGTCAGAGAATGTATATGGAAACAAACCTGTAATTCTAGCACCTCACCCAAAGCGTATGACAGCAATTCTCAACATATGTTGCATTAACACCTGCAGCCTGTCACGCCTGTATGTAAGACACAGGTCATGTATATAATAATGTATAAACATACTATTGTACAATATAAGGCCATTGTGTAGTGTAATAATACATGTAAGGGAAAGACCACTGCAGTGACTAAGAATGTTATGAAAACTACAAGGATATATTAGTTGTTAACTGAAATCTCTCTCTCACCCCTACCATATGTGCATAATAACCCAATGGCACTCCTCAACTGGTAAATGTGCACTCCACACTTTTGTTGGGACATATGTCCTAATGATTTATAAATATTCACATTTGTTTCTATGCATGTGCCATGTGAAAATACACCCATATTGGTAGACTGTTGCAATCAATGAAACCTGCATGTTCCTGTAGTGGCCACTGTTGTTCTATATATGCATGTGTTCTGCTTGCTCTGTAACTGTGTTAAATCTGGTGTGTTGGGTTAATGGGAATACCTATGTATGCTGTATTAACTAATCTTGAATGCTGTTGACTGTTACTAACCCATATCTGTCATAAACCTGTGACAATACAGCTTGTATGGGAAGGCTGGTCGCAGCGGACCCACATGTCTCACCTCAGCTGGCCATGGCACCGAGCACCAGCACATCTGGGGCCCAGCCTGGGACCTCCTCCTCCATGGGCCCTGCCACCTTCAGGTGGAACTGCTGCAGGGTATGGGGCTGACCCCCCCTCGGAGCGGGCGTAGAGGGGAACCTGCCACCCTTCAACAAGTCTGGGCCATGGTGCGTAAGGAACTTGATCTGGAGTATCGAGAGCGGCTACACCAGCTTGAGGGCCGATTGGATCTATTACAAGATGAGCCTGCCCCTCCTATGCAGCCCCCAGCACAGCCACCTTCAGGGCCATAAAGGTGCAATGGTGACTGCCCATGGGTGGGGACCTCAGTCCCACTGTTTCCAGTTGGGAGCTTATGGGCTTGCGACTTCCAAACACCCCTCACTGTTCAAGGTGTTTACCCCCCACATGTGTCATATACTGTCCCTGTATGCATCTTGTGTGTCTTGTCTGTTAACCTACCCAACCTACCTCCCCAAATATACCTACTACCCCTCCCCAACATCCCACTCTCACCTGAAAAAAGGGCAATCTGTTCCCATAAAAAAATCTCGCCACATACATAGCTGTCCATTTCACACACGTGTCCACTGGACACATGTAATCTGGTCTAATTGGCATCACAATGAATATATGTTGTCCTCACCCCTTTCCCAGGGGTTTGAGGGTCCATGTGTACCTGAAAATATAGTGTATATACACAGCTGTTGCTGTAGAAGAAATGGACAGCTATGGACCTTTCCTATACCCTTCCTGCACATGCCTAGCTATTTTCTCTACTGTCTTTCCCCTCTTTGTGCCCCATTTTTCACCACTGTCCTATCAACCCCTTTGTCTTTTCTTTTAAAGGAATTAGCATGAGGGTAAGTGGCAGTAAGCACTGTTAAGCAGCAGTAAGTGGGTTTCACCCGGTTTGCTTGGGGTAAGCTATGCCTACACAGGTTGAGAAATTCGAAGCTGACTGTAAGAAAACATAAGCGGAGGTTGGCAGTGCTTACCATTGTGCAAACTCATGCAAACCCACTTACAACTGCTTAAAAGTCCCTTAATCACTCTG
>NC_056737.1:1283648170-1283658170 GCF_019279795.1 Protopterus annectens
GGATCCCAGGACTGAGCCTTGTGGGACACCACTTGTGACTGGTTTAGAGTCGGAACTGGAGCCCGCTATTCTTACCGTGTGAGTTCTGTCTGTAAGCCAGTTGGCAACCCATCTCGTGACATAGGGGTTTATGTTCAGGCTGGTGAGTTTTTCTGTAATACCCGAGTGGGGAATGATGTTGAAAGCCTTGGTGAGGTCAAAGTAGGCTGTGTGAACCACCTTTCCCTCATCTATGGCCTTGGTGACTGTCTCAAAGAAGTCAACCAGGTTTAGTCGCTATAATCTGCCCTTAACAAAGCCGAACTGGGTCAGGTCAAGTGTTTGGAGGTTCCCAATGCCTTGTTAATGAGTTCTATGATGATGTGCTCCATAGCCTTGCAGGCTAGGAAAGTCAGGCTTATGAGGCGATAGTTACCAGGGTCAGTTGTGGCCCCTCCTTTGTGGAGAGGAATAACTGTTGCTGTGTGCCATTCTATGGGCATGTAGCCTGTGGAGAGGCTGAGGTTAAACAGCAGGTTTAGGTATGGGGTTAGTTCAGACAGGCAGCTAACAGTAACCTTCTGCTTGTCCTGCCTAGTGACTTAGACATCAGTGTGCCAGACTATAGAGTCACCTATTACTTGTGTGTTAGGTATGTTATTTCGCCTTAAGGGCTGTGATTGTGTGGTACACTGATTTTGTGTTTTATGTGTTGTCTGGTTTGTGATGAGAAAGGCAGATTGTTTGGGTGTCTGCTTTGGAAGTCTCTGATGCTTTTGCAGGTTTTTATTTAGAGCCTCCGAGTATGATTTTGTGTAATTATGTGTATTTTTGCCAGTGCTGTTTTAGTAGTTCTATGTGTGGCTGGAGTTGTGGTGCAAGTGTTAACCTTCTCCTCTTGACTGTCTGTTCTAGTCTTGGGTGGAGACAGCTTAGCTACCAGTGTGGCTGTATAATTGCATCTTTCACATATGTTAGTGTTTTGTGGTAGGAGGAGAGGGTTGATTGTGTACGTGAGGCAGTTGTAACATTGCCTCAGGATACACAGCTGGACTGGAGAGTGCACCTGAAGTTGCCCTTTGTTCATGCCTTAATAGTAGGGTGATCTGCTTAGTCGCTTGGTTGGTGAGGGGTGAATAAAGAGCCTTGCCCTGCTGAGCAATCAGTGTCAGGGTATATTAGTGCTTGCTATTAGGTCTGAGCAAGTGCTGGGCTGTAATATGCTTTTTGAGTGCTTAGGTTGAGAGTTAGACTAGTTTCAAGGGAAAAACTGAAGAGGAGACTTAGCGGAGCTGGGAATAATTTAACCATAGCTAACCGGCACTGCCCGGTGCGTAAAACCATGCAAACATAGTTTTTATAGCAGGGAAATGAAAGAGAAAGAAATTAGCCCAAAATGGCCAATAAACTACTAACTTCAGGGCTGGAACCACTCCTCCAGGGACAGATAGGTTGCTCAAAGCTCCTCTCTCTCACAGGTGAACAGAGAAACTTCCTTCTATCCAAGTAAGGCATGGGCATTAGTATCACAGCCCTGAATTCAGCACTAGCCTGAAAACTGGACTATACTAGCTTAGAAAGGCAGGAAACAAGGATTTTTTTTGTTTTTCTGAAAAGATAAGGCAAAAACAGTAAAAAATACACTTAAAGCAGCTTTAAACCCAAATATGACCAAATGGTGCACATACTGGACACATACCACTAGTGTAGTGTGAACATTATGTTGGAGTTGATATGGTGGTGGGAGACTGATATGTGTATTGTATTATGGTAAACTTAACATATGAGTTGCTCAGACATATTTCCATCATTATGTCTTTCATGGAGTATGGAATACCTGAGGAATCCTGTCTACAGTGTCGCTGAGGAGGAGATTATAATCACCAGCATCATCCACAACTACCAGCTGTTGTTCTCACGGACAAGCCAGGACTAGCAGGAAAGAACAGCCATGTGGACTGATGTTGTCTGCAGGGTGAATGAGGTGGGGATGCACAGACGTACCTATGAGCAGGTCTGCCACCACTGTAGTGACCTGCTCTGCCAAGTATGTTACTGTGCCACTGTCATGTGGGGTTACCACCTTGCAACAGGGAGGAGGCTATAACATCCATCCCCCCTCACCAGAGTGGAGGAGCTGCACATGAGCCTGGTAGCACCCACCCGCCCGCAAGGGCTACAGACTTATACAGTCATGGAGGTGGGTGCTACACACACACCAGACATGGAGCATGCAGGTAAGGTTCCAGGGCATATCAGTAGACTACTGTAGTGTATGCATCTGTACAGGTAGACCATGCATATGTGAGATGTGGGATATGTTGCTGTGTAGTACCGATAAGCAGTAATGCATAATCTGTAGTACTGTGGACTTCAGCTGTTGTTGTACTGTAATATTGCAGCCACCCTCTAGCAATGCCACAGCTGTGGCCACTGACATCAACTCTATCCCATCTCAATGTAGGTACCTCTGGAATATCACCAAGGCAGGGGCTGGATGCCGGTGAGTATGATTTAAGTTTATGCTTGGCAATTCACTGTGCATATCATAGCTAAGGTGTAGGCCATGTACATATCTAACACACCTAACCATAATGCATGCTGTACATCTGCACTGACACAGCACACACCTCACTAATAGGATTACCAGCCACAAACACATGCAATACACAGTCCATCTTAGACAACTGTGGCTACACTCCAGTGCACATTGCCCAGGCACAGCTGACATCTTCCCAACATACACAGCTATGTCATACACAGAGCAGTTGATCATGCTACATATAAAGACATCCCACTCCCTCTGCTGACACACACTTCAGGGTCCTAAACCTCATCAACACATTACACAGAACATACTGGAGGGATAGGGCCTTGTCCTGGGGAAACCCCACACTCTGGAAATGACTACACATACATGTCAGGCAATGCTACTCATTGGCCTTCTTTACAGAAACACTTGACAATTGGATGGGATATGGGGAATTCACCCTGGGGTGTATGTCTGTGCCACAGCCTGACAGGGGCACAGGGGAATAACATTAGTGGGTGGTGCATGGCTGGGCACCTCTGTGGCTTGTCTTATGTAGGCCCCAGGACCAATAGACCAGTACTTACCTATGAACACGTGTACCAACATCAACCAGGGCACAATCATGGTCAATAATGGTCTCTACATTCACCATAGGTACAGTACATTTTGTCTGTGGTCAGTCTAATGGTAGTCTATCACTCATACATGCACCATTGATGATGACTTATGTGAATACACATCAAGAATTCACTAAACACGTGTCCACATATGATCCAGAAACACAGAGAGGTTGTCAGCAGCAGCAGAAACACAATTGACACACAGATACACATCCTGCGATGGTGTGTACACTCATGAGGTATGGTGCACAGTACATGTCAGGGTGCTGAACAGATGCACAACAATGCTGTGGACATGGGTGAAGTGAGTTCCAGGGGGAGGGCCATCACCTACAAACAGAAGACATGCATCACAACCATTTATAATGTTGGTAACAGGGATTGACTACAGTTGCACTGCATGTTGTTGAGTGCCACATGTCCTGCATGCTGACATGTGTGTGTAATTACAGGTATGTGTGTGATACTGTACTGCACCATTGCCTGCTATTGTGTGTGGTATGGGGATGTGGGAGCTGTCTGCAGGTGCTGTCTGGTGGAGTATATGGGTTGCCATGTATGTCAAAATGCATGCGTGTATGTCTATGTGTGTGGTGATGTCTGCACACAGGTGTGTGTGTATGTGTGTGTGTGTGCACTGTTTAGCGGTGTTGTACAGGTCTTACAGTCTGTTCTCTGTTTTCCCCTCACAGGTGGTGCGGTGGGGCTGGGTTCCCCCTGCAGGGAATCTGATGTCACTGATACAAACAGTGACCATGAGGATAGGTGTGTTGAGGCACAGGAAGTGACATCAGGGGCTGCTGCTGGGCCACCAATAGACAACTCACATGTATCCACCCTATCCATGCACACAGTCGCACTGCCTCTACATACCTCATCACCATTGGCCTTAGCTGAAGGACAGCCTACAGCATTGGCCAGGACAGCGTGGTATCTATGGCACATGTGTCAGCACCCAGCAGCCATAGCCAGATGTCCGGTGGGGAATGATATAGGCAGATGGTTAGGGGTGCTCATCAGAGCACTGCTGGTCATCATGCCCCTGGCAGATGTGCCACATCCATTTCAACCACACGCATGTTCCAGACTGTCATGGAGGCACAGGCATGAATGGAACAGTACACCAGGCAGGGTCTAAGGGTGCAGAGGGCTCATCACACCTCTGTAACTGACAGCATCCGTGACCTAGCAAGTGCCATCCATAATTACACCGAGGTCATGGACAGATGGTGAGGTGAGACATTGGATCTCATCCACAATGCCATGTCCATGTGTCAGGACAGGGCGGGGTGGTTGTGACGGCCACATGGCCATATGCCATCAACACCAGCAGCTGGAGGTCACCATGGATGTCCAACCAGTCACAGCTGCTCTCGTAGTGGCCGTACCCGCCCCAGCATTGTGGGGGGGCTGTCCACAGACCGTCATAGCAGACAATGTGCACATGGCCCTGGCCAGTCCCAGGAGGAACCTGGATCCAGTGGTCATCTGTCAAACTTGGGGGACAGTACTCGGTCTGGCTTTGTACCTGATACTGCCTGTAGCACCCCTGCTAGGCACAGGTCTCATGTCCATGTCCGGAGATGGTGAACTGCAAACCCTGCCAGGTACAGTCTGCAGCTGTCTCACAATTCCATGTATAGTGCAGCCACATGGAGGAACTGTGTGCATGCAGACACACACACACATAAACAACGAACCTAGGGCAACCTCATACCTGCACACACAACATCACCAGTGGCCCATAACAGTACTCGTCCACACACACACACATACACACACACACACACACACACACACACACACACACACACACACACACACACACACACGCACACACACACACACACACACACGTTGTCAATTGTATGGCTCAGCCTAGGCCTCTGGCAAACCAACAACACACTTTGTGCATATGATGATACCCGTGCCACTCCCTGACATCTGTAACATTGATGCAGGGACAGGCTAACATGATGCTGATGTATAGGGTGACTGTACAAGTGTATCAATGGAATGATGTGTAGCATGTTGTCAGCGGTAAAGTGAAATTCCCATATCTTAGAAGGTGTAGCTGTGTAGCCATGATGCATCATAGCTGTAATTAACAATGTTGTATTGTTGTCACCAGTATCTATTCTGATTGTGTTGTGTTTGTCCATGTGCCACATGGCTGATGGGTGTAGTGGAGTCAGCAGGCCTTCTACAGTGGACACCAGTGTAGTGTAGTGGGTGGTACACATGCCATGGCTGGGTACAACACACAGTACCTTTGGTTTGGATGCAGTACAGGTACAGACTATACACATGGAGATATGTGCCCTTACAAGTAACCCAACAATGGTGCATGTGGACATATATGTTGTGGTTACATTCCCAGTTCCATCTACAGATGTATGTCGATATATGCCTATATTGATATATATGAGTTCACCTTTGACAGGGAGACAATCATTCCTTCGAATGGCCATTTTTGCAAACTGAAAGGACTAACCCATCATTTCTTACTGCACCACAGTTACAAACACAGCAGTTCTAAAGGCACCTTCGCTGACTCTCGAACTGCAAGTTGGAATACATATCGTTATGCTGGGGGGCATGCCTCCCTGCACTACCCCTCTAGGGGGGCTGGGCCCCCCACAACCCCCCTACTGTGATATACTAACTCCTAGTTTGCACTGCAGTGGGGATAGACAATTATTCCCCATCTCCACTATAGTGGCACCCGCAACCAAATTGCCTAATCTGCAATGAGCGAATTCATAGTGACATTCGCTCATTGCACATTCGATGCATGCATTGCAAGATTGTGCAATGTTGAGAACATACTTTTGGCCTACCAGCTTTCGGACACATGGATTTCTCCCTTTGAAAGGTGAGCCACATATATGCTGACATATATGCATTCCTAGTGCTGTATATATGTCGACATATGGATATATACATATATATCTATGGATGTATGTGTATCTATGTATATGTGTATTTATTGGCTTATATATCTATATATATGTATATATAGATATATATATATATATATATATATATATATATATATATAGATATATATATATATATATATATATGTATGCATATGTATATATATATATATATATATATACAGAAAACTGAACCCAGTCGGAAGGTATATCCAGTCGAGCATCACACTCAAGATTCACTCCAAGTCTGACAAAGAAAATCCTTGTAGCAGTATATCCAGTGTGATAGTATATCCAAAATTCAGCAAAAGACTCCTTTTCAAATGTATAAGAAACTCTTTATTAACGTTAGCGCTTTCGCGGATATTCCGCTTCCTCAGACGTTGCAATTTATTAGATTAATGCCAAAGCTTTAAATACTAAATTTCAAATATCATCATATTCTGTTAATGAACAACATCATTTCCTGTTAATGGACAACATCATTTCCTGTTAATGAACAACATCATTTCCTGTCATTATTGCATTTTAAAGTTACAAAGATGCATATATAGCATATAAACCAACATATATAAATACTTCAACTATTAAAATATGTAAATAAAAATACACATATTAAGACCTATCTAACTATCAAAAATGTATATAGCAACATGATTACGATAAATACATTTTCATAAATCTGAAAGAATCTATCAAAAAACATAATAGCTAACAGACATGACACAAGAAATATGCTCTACCAACAACTTCAAATAAAATGCATAAAAAGCGCATATATAAAAACAAAAATCTACAATGTGTTCATTCATTCTAAACAACATCTGAATAGATTAAGGAAATAGAAACATACTCTGTCGGCAACTTCAGGTAGAATGCACCATAAACACACAATCTACAGTGTGTTCATGCATCATAAACATCATTTGAACAAATTAAGAAAGCAAAGATCAAGGCATAATCATTCAGATAGATTAACAGCTATAAGTCTTCAGTTCAAAATGTAGGCGTACAATCGACTAAAAAATTCAAAGCATAATTGCTTAGTTTAAACATAACAATTCTAAAACAGCACCTGATTGAATTAAAGACAGCGATCAAAACAGTCATTTAACTCGATCAACAACTATATGTCTACAGTTCAAAATATAAATAAAAATATGTAGATAAAAACGCTCGATCGACTGTAAACTCAAAACATAGCTGTTCAGCTTAAACACAGCAATAATGAATTGTAGTTAGATCATTGTCATGTCCAATAGCTTCTATATACTAACAACTTAGGACAAAAACTAAAAAGTCAATAGCACAATTATTCAATATAAACATAGCAATGTTATAAAGCTACTGTAGCATACATATTTAACTAGCAAATCTCAGTTTATCAATTTAATCCATAAAAATTATATCGCACAACTAGCTATATATATCACTGCCTAGTCAAAGACGGCAGAGAGGCCAACAAATCTACAATTTCAAAAGCCATCAATATATTTACATATAGTATAAATAAAAGTCTAGATAACATTTAGTTTATACAGAGCAAGCCTTACAAGACAAATTCAACCAACGCGTTCGACCAACATTACATTACACCCTATCGTGTTCCAATAATAGAATGCGTTACATTACGCCCAACATAACTGCCCAGCGCTCAGTGTGATCGCATCTATTAATGTACTTAGAGACAATGCAAACTATTAACTGTTCACCTATCACTAAAGAACAGCAGCCAAGGCATAGCGTATCAATTAGCAGCTACCAAGTTGACATATGTGCACATGAAATTAAATATATTTGAAACGCAGACATAACATCTCAAAAAATCAAGGAAAATTCAATATATTATTCAACGTTTGGCAGATCTAGATTTAAGTAGCGGTTTTATGGGCACACAGTCATTAAGGCCTTTGCCCCGATGGGCTGCCAATCGCAAAATCCATTCACTTTCAGATACCTCAGTGGTATTAACTACATCACCACCTCGTATACTGGGTATCTGGATGTGTAACACCTGAAACAGAAAAACATGTTGATTAAACTGGAGCATATGCTTGTCAATAGCACTATATGTTTCTAGCCTATTGAAACAATAGAGGTGATCCCTGATGCACTCTCAGAGTTCTATTCGTCTTCCCAACATAGAATACAAAACATGTCTGGCAACAAGCCACATAGACAACGTTCCTTGTATTGCAGTCAGCTTTACATCTAATCTGCCAAAGTCTCCCATCATTGGGATTCCTGAAAAATCGGGACGTGTCTATATATGTGCATTGAGGGCAGAAACCACATTTGCTAGTACCGTATTCAAGGGCAGAATTGTTCAGCTTGGTGGTTACAGCTAAGTTTGGAAAACATAGACGTTGTTTCAAATTTTTTGCGTTATTATAGACATAACGTGGACAGTTCCCCACTATCTTCCGTATGTCATCATCTGCTGTCAAGATATTCCAGTTTTCTTGCAATACTTTCTGAATTAGCCCTAAATTCTTTACATATGGTAGAATCAATGGTAGTTGTATATCATCTGCTAGTTGGTCATTTTCTTTGTGCCGGATCACTCTATCTGAGTAGTACGGTCTGCCCTTACCAGCCCTAAGTTTCTTCACATCTTCACAAATAGGATCTAAGTCCATTTGCCTGTAGCCTCTGTCGTGAAAATCAGCTTTCAACCTTATCAATTCAGAATGAAACACGTCATCCTCAGAACAGAGTCGAGAAGTTCTAAGGGCTTGTCCCCTGACTACATTAGTGAATGTCTTGGGATGATGCATACTGTCCGCTTGTAAGAATGATGCCCTGTAGCAGTTTTTCTTGAAGATATTGGTCTTAAATGTATGATCATATCTAGATATTGTGACATCTAAATAATCAATGCATTCACCTGAATGGGTCATGGTGAACTTAAGGAAGCCATCCAAGTTGTTGATGTGTTGGAAGAAGGATTCAAGAGATGCACTGGTGCCATGCCAAAGGAGAAAGAGGTCGTCGACAAAACGTCTATAAAAGATGATGTTGGAGCAAGTCATGTTGACTCAGGTGAATGCATTGATCCGGCACAAAGAAAATGACCAACTAGCAGATGATATACAACTACCATTGATTCTACCATATGTAAAGAATTTAGGGCTAATTCAGAAAAAATTGCAAGAAAACTGGAATATCTTGACAGCAGATGATGACATACGGAAGATAGTGGGGAACTGTCCACGTTATGTCTATAATAACGCAAAAAATTTGAAACAACGTCTATGTTTTCCAAACTTAGCTGTAACCACCAAGCTGAACAATTCTGCCCTTGAATACGGTACTAGCAAATGTGGTTTCTGCCCTCAATGCCCATATATAGATACGTCCCGATTTTTCAGGAATCCCAATGATGGGAGACTTTGGCAGATTAGATGTAAAGCTGACTGCAATACAAGGAACGTTGTCTATGTGGCTTGTTGCCAGACATGTTTTGTATTCTATGTTGGGAAGACGAATAGAACTCTGCGAGAGCGTATCAGGGATCACCTCTATTGTTTCAATAGGCTAGAAACATATAGTGCTATTGCCAAGCATATGCTCCAGTTTAATCAACATGTTTTTCTGTTTCAGGTGTTACACATCCAGATACCCAGTATACGAGGTGATGTAGTTAATACCACTGAGGTATCTGAAAGTGAATGGATTTTGCGATTGGCAGCCCATCGGGGCAAAGGCCTTAATGACTGTGTGCCCATAAAACCGCTACTTAAATCTAGATCTGCCAAACGTTGAATAATATATTGAATTTTCCTTGATTTTTTGAGATGTTATGTCTGCGTTTCAAATATATTTAATTTCATGCGCACATATGTCAACTTGGTAGCTGCTAATTGATAGGCTATGCCTTGGCTGCTGTTCTTTAGTGATAGGTGAACAGTTAATAGTTTGCATTGTCT